>NC_037675.1:46677612-46705231 GCF_003255815.1 Theropithecus gelada | reverse complement strand
TTTATTTTTTTTTTTTTTTTTTTTTTTTTTTGAGACAGAGTCTCGCGCTGTGTCACCCAGGCTGGAGTGCAGTGGCGCGATCTCGGCTCACTGCAAGCTCCGCCTCTCAGGTTCACGCCATTCTCCTGCCTCAGCCTCCGAGTAGCTGGGACTACAGGCGCCCGCCACCACGCCCGGCTAGTTTTTTGTATTTTTAGTAGAGACGGGGTTTCACCATGTTAGCCAGGATGGTCTCGATCTCCTGACCTCGTGATCCACCCGCCTCGGCCTCCCAAAGTGCTGGGATTACAGGCTTGAGCCACCGCGCCCGGCCAGCATCTGATTTCTCATCAGAAACTATGTAGGAAAGAAGGCAGTGGGTTAACACAGTCAAAGTGCTGAAAGAAAAATACTATCTACCAAGAATTCTATATTCAGCAAAGTGTCCTTCAAAAATGATGGAAAAATTAAGACATTAGCATGTAAATAAAAGCTGAAAGAGTTTGTCACAAGTAGACCTACACTATAAGAAATACTAAAGGGAGTTCTTCAGGCTTAAATGAAAGAAAACTAGACAGTAACTAAAAGCTCTAAGAAGAAATCAAAAAGTTAGATAAATATAACTACATCAGCAAATACAAAAGCCAGGATCGCTATATTTTTGGTGTGTGGCTCCCCTTTTTTTATTTGATTTAAAAGACAAGTGCATAAAATAATTACAAATCTATCTTAATGAACACACGACGTATATAGATGTAATTGGTAATGATAGAAACATACAGGAGAGGTCTCAGCTGTTTAGAAGCAGAGTTTTTGTATGCTATTGAAACTAAGTTGGTATCAATTCATACTAGGGTATTATAGATTTAGGTGGAAATAACCCAAATGTCAATGGAGTAACAGATAAATAAAACGTGGTACACACACACACACAAAATATGGAATACTGTCAGCCATAAAAAGGAATCAAGTACTGATCTACAATGTACAATTTTTGAGGTATATAAACCTCAGAAAAAAACTGTGAAGGAAGTTATACATAAAAGGTCCATATTGTAATATTGTATGATTCCATTTATATGAAATATCCAAATATGTAAATTCATAGAGACAGGAAGAAGACTGGTGTTTGCCTGAGACTGTGGGGAGGGGACAAGAGAGAGTGACTGCTTAAGGGGTATGAGATTTCCTTTTAGGATGATAAAAAATGTTTTATAGGTGGTGGTTGCAGAATATTGTGAATGCATTAAATGTCATTGAATTGTGCACTTTAAAATGGTTATTTTAAGTGAACTTTACCTTAGGTTTTTTTTAAATTAAAAGTCCTGACCATGCAGAAACATGAAAATGTTCATATTGTATTACAATCATACACCATAGGCAGATTTTTTTTAAAAGAGGAAACATAAAATAACAGCATGCACTGCACAAAGTAATGTTCAGTAACACTTTTAAAACTTTTTGTTTTAGTTAATTGTAGTTTTGTATATTTATTAGGTTATAATGTACAATATTTCCTACTGTGGGTTGCAAAAAAAAAAAAAAAATTGGAAAGCCCTGAAAATAAAATCCTGCTGCTACATTCTTTTAATTATTCTTCTGTGGCAGGCATGGAAACATGCAATTCTGATCTTTTGTTAAAAAAAAAAAAAAAAAAAAGCAGTCACTGAGCTGTGAGGAGTGCAGTTAGCTGACAGCCTCTGGCTGCAAAGCCTTTGAGATTTGTTAAAGTCTTTGTGCCAAGGCCATGTTCTTCCCAGGCAGCCTCCAGTCTGGTGGATACCAGGGCCTGGCCATATCTGCCCACTGCAGGACTTCTCTGATAGACAACCCCAAATCTTCCTATTGGGTTAGCCAAGACCTTGTCAAATCTCCACTGCAATCTTAGACTGCACCTACCCAATTCCACTTTCATCAATCTTTCCTTTTACAAATGTCAGATCTGTATCAAGATCTGAAGATTTCCCAGGTCCAATTCTTCTTCCTCCCCCTTGGTCTTTCACAGGACCTATTTCCCAATAATCCTCATTCCAATTTGGCATCAGCTTCCTGGGTGATCCGAACTGATACATCCTCAACACTTATCACAATTTGTAATATGATTACGTGTTTGTATATTGTCTCCATCACATAGCAATTTCTTTGGCAGCCTTTTTCACTGAAGGGTCCTCCTCTCACAAAACCTGGATAACCTCCTCACTGACTCCCTCCTTGTAGCCTATACAGGGGAGTAGTGGTTTTACTCTGTGTCCTACATAAGGGCACCCAGCTAAGAGAGTGAGAGGGGGCTGAAATCCTGTTTCAGGGCTATATCTGCCAAGAGTAGAATTTCTTAACCATGGCACTACTGACATTTTAAAATAGTTAATCCTTTGTAATGTTGGGGGGCGCTGTCCCCCCCACCATTACACTATGACATTTAGTAGTATATCAGTCCTCTACCCACAAGATGACACTGGCACCCTCCCTAATTGTGACATTCATACATGTCTCCAGACATTGCCAATTGTCCCAAGGCGGGGCAAAACTTTTCCTGCTTAAGAACCCTTGGCCTTGATGAAACAGCGTTTTTCTACTTTCTCCAAGTGTCATATGGTCAGTTAGTAGTCCTGCTACAATTTTTCATGGTCCTAGGAATATTCCTCCAGGCTAAGCAGCCCCAGATGTCTTGGTAGCAACTCGCACACAGCGTGAAGCTTTCTGTCTCTTCCTTTTATATCCCTTTTTTTGGACCCTACATGGCTGTCTGCATGTGTTCCCATGAAGTATAGGCCTAGGATGGGACAGATTATCCCAGGTGGCTGTGAACTGCAAATCCATTTCCAACCATTTTCTCAATACGGTCTCCCTTCCAAGCAGACAGAAACTTAAAGGAGGGCCAATCCAGGGCAGCATTGAAACTGCCTTTGCAAAATTATGGCTGAAACAGTGAAAGAAATATAACTTAACTGACTCCTCCTTGCTTCTAACCTCCAAGCTGTCCTTATTCATTCCTGAGTGTAGGTTGAACTAACTTTGGGAGAAACTTGGTTTGTAGTCTATAAACAAAGACTGTAATAGCCCTTTCCCAAAGCAGACCTCCTTCTTCCCTGGAGACTAGATTGCCTTTGTAGAACTAACATTAGCCACAATATTAGAAACTATGGTTTAGGAGTCATGCAGCTGGAGGCTACAAGATTCTGACCCTCCTTAAACTGCTCCTAAGATCAGTGCTTGAGCTATTTTTCAGACCCAGCACACAGAGGATCAGCTGGCACCACCCAGATCAATAAACTGGCTCATCTGATTTTGTGACCCCCCAAACCAAGAACTGACTCAGGACAAGAAGACAGTTTCTACTCACTATGATTTCATCCCTGACCAATCAGCACTCTGGTTCACTGGGTTCCCCCCACCAAATTATCCTCAAAAACTCTGATCCCCAAAAGCTCAGGGGAGACTGATTTCAGTAATAATAAAACACTAGTCTCCCGCACAGCCAGCTCTGCATCAATTACTCTTTCTCCATTGCAATTCCCTTGTCTTGAATCGGCTCTGTCTAGGGAGCAGGCAAGGTGAACCCCTTGGGCAGTTACAGTATGTTGCCATTAAGGGGCAGATGAACTGTACCTTGGCCTGTATGCCTTCTCATCACACTTTGTTATCCACAAACTGTTTAATCCAGTTTTGTTTGGAAAATTACTAGTCATCTTATGTAAATTCCTGCGGCCATTCACATTGGGGCATACTACATACTACTTCCTTCTTACATGAGAAGTGGCCAATTAAAAAGAAGTGTGCATTTCTGAGTGCCTGCCCTTAATACTTCAGGGTTCCTATTTTGCCTAAACTTGTGAGCCATGGCCGTCTTCATCAGGCACAGAAACCTCTTACACCTCAATTTCAGGTGCTTTGAAATCTGAATGACCATCCCTTCAAACTTCCCCTATCAAAGTATATTTCACACATGCCATTTAACCTGTTTTAAGGCCGGTTCCCACAAAACTAGTGCAAATCCATGTCCAATCATTTTCTCATTATGGTGTACAAGAAAGAAACTTCATTTTATCCAGGTAAGTTTGTTTCCTTTCCCCCTACCTCCAACTGTTGTTTTTCCTTCCTTGCATTCATGTGGATGTTTTAAATTTATATTTTGGATTTTGATTATTCAGTGTGTACAAAATTCAGATGTGTAATACCTAACCTTGTTTTTTACTTTGTTTTTATACTCTTCCTTAATCACCTAGCCTTGTTTCCACATGATAAGCTCTCCCTTAGCTAAGAAAGCTGGACGAACTCCATTTGGCTCCATCATTTGCAAGGTTTCAAGGACTCCTTACCCACCCCCTTCCTCTGGCCGAGAATTTCGAGCGTTTGCCATCTCTCGTCGCCAGCTAATAAAGAACTCTTAAATTTGTCTCAAAGTGTGGCGTTTCTCTAACTCACTCGGGTACAACAGATGCAGGATTTAGAAGGGATTGCAAAAGTCACTTTAAAAAAGATCAATCCATTACAACCTTTTCAGTAAAGCCTCTTAATGGGGAAATGTGATATGCGACTAGGAAGTTGAGTAATTTTCTTAAAGTGTAAAATAAAAAGAAGCTCTCATCACAAATGCAGATGGGTTGAAGAGGACAGACTTCATGCAGGACTGGAGTTGAACAGGGTTCAGGGCTGAAAACACACCTTACTTCCCTCGCTTCCCCTTCTCTACTTTCAAGACTGAACCAATGTGCCCTATACAAGGCGAAGGATACACCCAGTTACTCCGCGGTATCAGAGCGAAGATTCACTGGGTGCAGTCTAAGGCGGGACGCAGCCTGGGGGCCACCGTCACAAGCTGCATGCAGCAACCTACAGTTGTTGAGATTAATGTTTCTAGAATGTGAGGTGATTTAAAAATAATAATAATCACTTCCTGGCCCGGCGCGGTTGCTTGCCTGTAATCCTAGCACTTCGGGAGGCCAAGATGGGAGGATCGCTTAGAACCCAGGGGTTGGAGACTAGCCTGGGCAACATGGCGAGGCCTCCTCTCTACAAAATAAAAATTAGCCAAGCATGGTCGCGCACGCCGGTAGTTCCAGCTACTCAGAGGCTGAGGTGGGAAGATCCCTTGGAGTTCCAGGCTGCAGTGAGCCGTTATTGCGCCACTGCACTCAGGCCTGGGCGACAGAGCGAGAACCTATCCCCCACGCCCCAAAATATCACACTTCCTGAGGTAATGGTTCAAACTAAACATCCCACTTTGTGCGTAACTTTACATTCAATCCATCATCCCCTCAAGAACAAAATGTTCTTTCTCCCCCTCAAACATGGAGGGCAGAAAAACAGACGTTCTCTCAAACCCACCGAGCACGCCGTTTTCCTGAGACAGAAGAGACGGATAACAGCCGCTACTGCGCACAGCCTAGTGGGGGAGGACGGCAGCCAGGAAGGGCCAAACTTAGCCGCAGCAGCGCCGGAGCGCGCTCGCGGCCCACCGCGTGCGACGTCAGCCTTGCACCGGCAGAGCTTCACGGGAGGAAAAGCGGGATTCAGGGTGGGCGGGTGCCCTGCGAAGACGAAACGAACTTTGAGGAAAACTAGAGGATCTCGCCCCTTGCCTGTAACAGCTTAGGGTCGCCTACTTTTTGTGGATACACTACCGTCCACGGCGTGCGGAGGCCGCCTGCAGTTTTCTAGCGTCCCTGTGAGACGCACGGTGGCGCAATTCCCGAGAGTGCCAATCCCAGGCCGGCTGGAGGGCGGGCTCTTCAAATTTGAATTGCGGACGTGTTGTGTGAGAGTATCTCGCGGAGGGGGTAAGCGTCGCTTGGTGCCCGGCCGCCGCGGGCAGGGGCCACCGTGGGCAGGGGCCACCGTGGGCCTGAGGCGCGAGCCGGGCGGCGTCCGGCCTTCCCTCCGCGCGGAGCCGAGCCGGGACTGCGGCAGTCTCTCCCTGCCAGGCCCTTCACCCAAGGTACGTCCTCCCGCGCCCTCCGCTAGCCTCCTGCCGCGGGTCCCCGCCGATGGTGGGCGTCCTGCCCTTTAAGCATGTAGGCTCACGCAGTTTATTTATTTATTTATTTGTAGATTTCTGGCTTTGGTACTGATTTTACAGCTTCGCACTCGATGTTCACTTGTTTTGTGTCTACTGTACTTAAGAGAGTAGAACACGATTGCTCAGATTTATTTCGATGGTGAGCGTTCTAGGTCTTTGTTCTAAAATAACTTTTTTTTTTTTTTTTTTTTTTAAGAATACCAAGTGGGAAAATTATATGCGTCAGTACCCAACTCTTCCCCTTGGGACCCCAGGAACCACAGGGCTGTAGAAGCAATTGATCATTCAGCTTATGTTTTGTTCTGGTTAAATTGCATGCTTGTTGCAAACAGCTTTAGATGTTAGTAAAATTATTTAGAAAATGGTCGGGCGCGGTGGCTCACGCCTGTGATCCCAGCACTTTGGGAGGTCGAGGCGGGTGATCTTTGAGCTCAGGAGTTCAAGAAAATGGTAGGCCGCTTCATCCTGCCCTTCGAAGATAAACACTGTTTACAATTTGGTTCACTGCTTCCAGAGTTTTTCTCTATGCTTGTTTGTGTTTTATTTATTTATTTAATTTTTTTTTTTTTTACACAAATGCAATTATATGTTGTTACTTTCTTTTTCAATTTAATATTTCTTGGACGCTTTTCCGTGTAAGTACATATATATATATATTTATTGAATACATAGAGTAAATTGTATGGGTGTGGTGGAATTTATTTTGTCCTTTATTGGTAGACATCTGGGTTGTTTAATTTCATTTTATGCTGCAGGTACTGCAGCATGAACTTCCCTGTTTAGTGGCTGTGTAGACTATGTTGCCTTTTGGTAAAGAACTTAAGCTATGGAGTCGGGTAGAATCGGATCCTCTTTCTCACTGTCGAGTGACCTTGGTCAGGTTACTTAACCACCTTATACCTTAATTTCTCTTTTTTCAAATTTGGAGTAATAACAGTACTTAACTCTTTCGAGTTGCTGTTAGATTATATAGTGACTGGCATGTAAATATTCAGTAAATAACGGCTATTATGATACATATATATTTGCATTCTTATGCAGATGTTTCTATAGGAAAAAACAAGTTAGAAGTGGAATTCCCAAGTCAATAGTATGCAGACTTGCATTTTGAAATTAATCTTTACCAATGTGATATGAAAAAAAATCACTGTTTTAGTTTGCATTTCCATTTATGAGTAAAATTAGATGTCACTTGACTCGTTTGTTGGCCTTTTTGTATTCTATTAATTGCATTTCATGTCCCGTGACCGTTTTCTGTTTTGTACATTTTTTAAAGTTGATTTATTAGGTCTCTTTGAATGTTATGTAAATTAGCCCTTTGTCATATGTGCTGAGTATTTTTTTCAAGTGTATCATTTGCCTGTTAACTTAAAATTATATTTTTCCCCTAATTCTATGTCCCAGTTTTGGTTAGTGTGCTCTGGGATTTTTGACCCATTCCATAGTAATAGTTATTATTACTGCTACCACTACAGTAAATTCTTACAAGAAGTTTCCATGTCTTTTTGGGAGGAGGAGGAGGAGTTATATTCAGGATCATATACATAATTGTTTAGCTTCAGTTCTGTGTTTATATGTGTCACTTGTAACTGACTGTCATATGTTCTGAGAAATACATTCTCAGGAAATTTTTGTCATTGTGCCAGTATCATAGAGTGTACTTATAAAAACCCAGGCTATATGTTATAACCTATTGCTTCTAGGCTTCAAACCTGTACAGCATGTTACTTTACTGAATATTGTTGGCAGTTGTAACACAATGATAAGTATTTCTGTATCTAAACATACCAAAATATACAAAAGGTACAGTAAAAATAAATTTTTTAAAAAAAAGGTACACCAAAACAATTTTATGGGACCACTGTATATGTGGTTTGATGTCATTATGCAGTGCATCACTGTACTATAAATGCTTACGGCCAGACTTTTTTTTTTTTTTTTTTTTTGAGACAGAGTCTTGCTGGAGTGCAGTGGTGTGATCTCCGCTCACTGCAAGCTTCGCCTCCCGGGTTCACACCATTCTCCTGCCTCAGCCTCCCGAGTAGCTGGTACTACAGGCATATGCCACCATGCCCAGCTAATTTTTTTGTATTTTTAGTAGAGACGGGGTTTCACCATGTTAGCCAGGATGGTCTGGATCTCCTGACCTCGTGGTCTGCCCCCCTCGGCCTCCCAAAGTGCTGGGATTACAGTTGTGAGCCACCACGCCCATCCTGGCCAGCCCTTTCATCCAATGGTTTTCCCATTCCTGTGTCTTTATGTTGAAAACAATTTTTTTCCCCCAGTACATCAGCATTTGTCAGTTTTTAGAATAAGTTTTAAGGATTAGATTTTCCAAACAACTTTAAGCAGTTAATGAAAACGGAAACATACTTTCTCCAGTCTGAGAGGAACTAACAATTTCTTGTTGCTGACCTCCATCTGTTAGCCAATGTGCTTGGCTTCAGGACAGGCTGTTCTTTCCTCCACTTGAGGGATGCCAGTTATTAAATCTCCACTAATGTCTGTATTTCATCAGAGGCTGATTTCTTTGTTTTGCTCTTTTGACTAGGAAGGAAATGGAGCTTCAGATCTGTCCTGGATGGATTATCTAGACCCAGTGGTGTTCTTGTTTATCTATTCCGCAAAGCCTCTGTGGTCAGAGGGAATTGTAGATCATTTTTTTTCTCTGCATTCTCTCTTTAACAAACCACTGGCAAATACTGACTGCTTTTTTTTTGGCTTATATTGAGTTGCTATTTATCACACGATGGGAAAAAGGTCTCCTAGAGCAACTTTTTGTGTCTTTGGGAGGGAAAGTGGAATTTGAGGATTTTTCAGAATCTTGGCTACTCACCTTTATCCTACTACTTGCCTGAATTGGGGCAGGGACATTAGGAAACAGTAAGCTCTGTTTGTTTCTTGTAACCTTTCAGTGTGACCACAATTATCTGACTTTAAATGAAGACATTTCTGCATGTCCATTACAGATTGGTTCTGTTTTCAGTGCTGCTCGCTTATTTGCAGTTTTTACTTTCTGTTTAGCATCTCATTAGGCTCTGAGGAATTTAGATTGTGTAAACCTGAACATTCTTTGCCGTTTTGCTTTGCAGTTTTCCAGTTTATTGTTGTTGTTGTTATTATTATTATTATTATTATTATTATTATTATTTTGAGACAGAGTCTCACTCTGTCGCCCAGGCTGGAGTGCAGTGGTGGTACGATCTCAGCTCACTGCAACCTCCGTCTCCTGGGTTCAAGTGATTCTCCTGCCTCAGCCTCCTGAGTAGCTGGGACTACAGGCATGTGCCACCACATCCAGCTAATTTTTGCATTGTTAGTAAAAACGGGGTTTCACTGTGTTGGCCAGGCTGGTCTTGAACTCCTGACCTCAAGTGATCCTCCTGCCTTGGCCTCCCAAAGTGCTGGGATTACAGGTGTGAGCCACTGTGCTCAGCCAAGTTTATTCATTTTTTATTTTGAGAGATTGTATAGCTTTATTGCCTTTCTTTGAAATGAACAGCTAAGCCAGACTTGGTGGCTCACACCTGTACTCCCAACACTTGTGGGAGGCCGAATCAGGAGGATCACTTGAGCCCAGGAGTTCAAGACCAGCCTGGACAACATGGGGAAACCCTGTCTCTATAAAAAAATGCAAAAAAACATAGCTCAGGTGGTTCATGCTTGTAATCCCAGCACTTCGGGAGGCTGAGGCAAGTGGATCACCTGAGGTCAGGAGTTAGAGACCAGCCTGACCAATATTGTGAAACCCCGTCCTACTGAAAATATAAAAATCAGCTGGGTGTGGTGGCATGCGCCTGTGATCCCAGCTACTTGGGAAGCTGAGACAGGAGAATTGTTTGAACCCATATGGTGGAGATTGTAGTGAGCCAAGATCACATCACCGCACTCCAGCCTGGGCAACAGAGCGAGACTCCCTCTCAAAAACAAAACAAATAAGCAAAAAAAGAAAAAAGAAAACATAGCAGAGATGCAGTGGCACACACTTGTGGTCCCAGCTACTCTGGAGGTGAAGGTAGGAGGATTGCTTGAGCCCAGATTTCGAGGTTGCAGGGAGCCCTGAGCACACCACTGTACTCCAGCCTGGGTGACAGAGACACTGTCCCAAAAATAAAACAGAAATGAAGTGAACAGCTAATATTATAACTTCCCAGTACAGAACCCCTGGAACTAGCACATCATAAACATATACATGCATGCATTAATATGTATTTGCAGGATTCATATTCTGTGGAAGAATTACAGTGGTTTTTAGGAGCTCCAGACTCCCAAGATAGCCTTCTTTGTTGACTGTTGTAATTTAGGAATATTTTCCTTCTTTTTTTCTCTGTTATCATAAATTATTGGATTAAATAATGCTTTGTATATTAATTGCTTATCTCTCACAGAAGTAGCTGTAGATAAAGATACTTGATATTTTTTGGTCTGGCTATGTTAGAATTTTCTGTGGTAGGTTTTTTTTATGTTTATATGATGTTAACTAATTGGAATAGTTATAAATTCAGCTATAAGAGATGCTGTAAATCTAGACTAGTAAGTTCCAGGGTCCTTGGATTGAAATATTTTATTTATTTACCAAATATTAGTTAATGCAACTATATGGTTCCTTACCTAGAACCTTAATTTCTAGGTGTGAATAATACAATTTATGCGTAAGAAACAAGTTGCAGCCGGGTGCAGTAGCTCACGCCTATAATCCCAGCACTCTAGGAGGCCGAAACAGGCGGATTACCTGAACTCAGGAGTTTGAGACCAACCAGCCTGACCATCATGGAGAAACCCCGTCTCTACTAAAAATACAAAATTAGCCAAGCGTGGTGGTGCATACGTACAATTCCAGCTACTCGGGAGGCTGAGGCAGGAGAATTTCTGGAACCTGGGAGGCGGAGGTTGTGGTGAGCTGAAATCCCACCATTGCACTCCAGCCTGGGCAACAAGAGGGAAACTCCGTCTCAAAAAAAAAAAAAGAAAGAAAGAAAGAAACAAGGCTAAAACTATGTAAACTCAAGTACAGTATTTCTGCTAAAAATTCTAAATAGCACTACATTAAAAGAAATCAGAATGAAAATAATTTACCATTTATTTGAGGATTTTTCAGCTAAGACCTTAAAATGTAAATGCTCTAGAGCATAAAAAATCAGGATTGGGTATTATTAAATAATTGAATAGTTTTTTTTTTTTTAGCTTTTATTAGAATAGATCATTGTAGTTGCTGCCTTAAAATATAACTGCCTAAAAGGAAAAATTGTATTTGTGGAACTTTATCTTTTGTAACCTAATGTATTGCTATTTGCATGTATCTTTTATTTCATTTTGTTTTGTTTTATTTTATTTTATTTTGAGACGAGGTCTTGCTCTGTCACGCAGGCTGCAGTGCAGTGGCACGATCATTGATTCCCTGCAGCCATGACCTCCCAGGCTCAAGTGATCCTCCCTACTCAGCCTCCCAAGTAGCTAGGACTACAAGTGTGTGCACCATCACACCCAGCTCTTTTGTTAAGGAGACTTTAATAAAAATAAAATCTTAGTCTGATTTGTGAGCTATAGATTATCTAGTATTGTTATGAATCAGTTAAACATTTTAAATAGTATAATGTTGTGGAAAGCAAATAAACTTTAAACATTTTCTGCACCAAAGCGTGATAAAGACTGATTTTACATTGAACTACAGGTTTCTGTGGATCGCTTCTGAAGTTCTATATGAAAATTGTGCTTAAGTGAATTTTCTGTTAGAAGAACTTGGTTGCTACTGCCTTGTCAAGATGATTGCAACACCTTTGAAACATTCAAGAATTTACTTACCTCCAGAGACATCTTCTCAAAGGAGAAATCTACCCATGGATGCAATCTTTTTTGACAGCATTCCTTCAGGCACACTTACTCCTGTAAAAGATTTGGTGAAATATCAGAACTCCTCTTTAAAATCGAATGACCGTAAAAAGAATCAGTTCCTAAACATGACAACTTTTAACAATAAAAATATATTTCAATCAACTATGCTAACAGAGGCTACTACCTCTAACAGTTCTCTTGATATCAGTGCTATAAAGCCCAACAAGGATGGATTAAAAAATAAAGCAAACTATGAATCACCGGGAAAAATATTTCAAAGAATGAAAGAAAAAGTACTGCGTGACAAGCAAGAACAGCCACCAAGAAACAGTAGTTTGTTGGAACCACAGAAAAGTGGAAATAATGAAACCTTCACTCCTAACAGAGTTGAAAAAAAAAAATTGCAGCATACCTACCTATGTGAAGAAAAGGAAAACAACAAATCATTCCAGTCAGATAACAGTTCACTAAGAGGTTAGTTTTATGTGTTAGCTAAAAAGCTGTAATGTCTTAAGTGTTTAATGTTTCAGACACTGTTTTTGGTACTCAGAATATAGCAGTGAACAAAATGGACAAAAATCCTTGCCCTTGTGTAGCTCACATTCATGTGGTGGAAAGACATAATTAACATATTAAATAAGTAATTTTTATGGCATAGTAGAAGAGGAAAAGTGGAAAGAGAAAAAGCAGAATTCGGATAATGGGAAGAGTTGGAGGGGTATTTAATTTTCAGTGGGGTGGTCAGAGTAAGCTTCAATAATTTGAATTTGGGAATTTGAGCCCACAAAATTGAATATGATGATAGATACGGGTATCTTGAGGAATGGGGAAGGATGATCTAGGCAGCTGTTACAAATGCCTTGAAATCACATTCCTGACATGTTGCAGGACTAGCTATAAAGTTAGTGTGTCATGGAGCGAGTAGATAGAGCTCAGGAGGAAGGCATAAATAAGAGTGGGTCGGATAATATAAGGGCTTTATAGGTAAATGTAAGAGTTTTGGCTTTTACTGTGAGCAGAATAAGCCATTGGAGGGTTTTGAGCATGTGAATGACAAGATCTAACTTACGAGGTTTTTGTTGTTGTTTTTTAATTAACCATTGTGTACAATGACTTATGTTTTTAAAATATCATTCTGGCTGTTCTGAAATAGAGTTACTGCAGTAAGTCAGATGACAGCCAGTGTTGGCTTGGTTCAGGTGTTAGTAGTGCAGATAGTAAATGTACAGATAGTAAATGGCTGGACTCTGGCTGTGTTTTAAAGGTAGAGCCGATAGGATTAGCTCATAGATTGGGTGTAGAATGTAAAATAAAAAGATGTAAAGGATAGCTCCAGGGTGTTTTTTTGTTTTATGTTTTTGGTTGTGGCCTAAGCAACCAGGAGGGTGATTTAACTGAAATGGGACAAACTGAAGGAGGAATGGAGTGTGAGCTCATTAACTAATATTTTTGTTATGTTAATTTTGATAATCTCTATTAAAAATTTAAATTTAGGTAGGGTGTTGGAAAAAACTAGTTGGAATTTAAGGAATTGATCAAGGTGAGAAAAGTACATTGGGGCATCATTAGCACCTAAATGGTATTTTAAAAGCAATGAGATTAGATGAGGTCATCAAGGAGTAAGTATAGAAAGAAAACATTCAAGATCTGGGTCCTGGGGTACTCCAGCATTTGGAAGTTAGAAGAAAGATTAGAAAGGCCGGCTGAAAGGCAGGCCGGGCACGGTGGCTCACGCCCATAATCCCATCACTTTGGGAGGCTGAGGCGGGAGAATCACCTGAGGTGGGGGTTTCAAGACCAGCCAGACCAACATGGAGAAACCCCATCTCTACTAAAAATACAAAATTAGCCAGGTGTGGTGGCGCATGCCCGTAATCCCAGCTACTTGGGAGGCCGAGGCAGGAGAATCCCTTGAACCCAGGAGGCGGAGGTTGTGGTGAGCTGAGATCATGCCATTGCTCTCCAGCCTGGACAACAAGAGCAAAACTCCAGCTCAAAAAAAAAAAAAAAAGGTAAAAAGAAGAGTAGAAAGGCCACTGAGAAGATGGTGAGGAAGAAGTAAAACCAAGAGAGTGATACTGTGAAAGCCAAGAGAATAAAGTACTTTAAGGTGGGAGTTGACAGCTGTCTGATGCTCCTAATTGGTCAAGTAGGCTGAGATTCTGCTGCTCGATTTAGCAATGTGAAGGTCATTGGTGACTTTGATGGAGGGCGGCTTTGGTGGAATGGTAGCAACGAAAACATTGCGTGAAAGGGTTCAAGAGAGAATGTGACAAGAGGAATTGACAATGGTGAACATAAACAGCCCTTTTTTTGAGGGTTACAAAGAAATAATGGCAAGTGTAGTTTAAGGTTTTATAATTTTTAATACTTGGTGAAATGCAGCATTTTTATATGCTGTTGGGAATAATGAAGTAGGAAGAAAAAAATTGAAATTGCTAGTATGATGCCCTTCAGTAGTTGAGAGGAAATATAATCCAATGCATCATTAGAGGTTTGACCAGAACACAAACAGACCAATTGTTAACAGAAAAGAAAGACATTTCCACAGATGTTGGTGGGTTATTATTGTATGACTTCACAAATAATTTAAAATAAGAAGTAAAGTCATCAGCTGAGCAAGTATGGAAAACAGGTATTGAAGTTTGAGGAGGTAGAGGTTTGAATAGTTTGGGAGAGGCCTAAATTTGATTTCCTGGGTAACGCAGAAGATCTGTTTAAGATTTGTGGACGTGAATTTAAAATGGAACCAGTAAATATGGCTGTGAGTTTTCCTTTGGCCCTGTTTAGCTGCTAAGGTGCTGGTGTAGAATAGGGAGGGAGCTGTATTTAACTGGGTTGTAATTTTGCCAAATAGAATGAAGTGACAGAAGGACAAAGGAGGGTGTATGTGAAGGAGTCACGATGAAATTTAAGCTGATTAATGAGGGCAAAGGATCTGAAGGAGATGAGGGATTGTGAAGTGTACATTTTGTTTGGATAATCACTGGATTTGAGAGAATGATCTGGAAAGATGACACTGCAACAATTGAAATTGAGATTTTAATGAGTTTCAGTCGTTGATAATGAAAGAGATTTTACTTGTATTATCTCTTTTAATCCTTTCAACAAACACTATGTGTAGATACCCATTAGTGGTCTATAAATGGGGATTATAAAGAGAGTAAGTCCGCTTGCTGTATGTCTCATAGGTAACAAGTGATAAGTTGATAATTGAATATAGGTATCTCTTACCAAGCCCGTGCTCTAAACCACTACACAGTAGGTTGTGGGTATACTGTTGCATTTCCAAGACAGTGACATATTCTAACACAGAGTTTTCTAAGGAAATTTGGGGGTAGAAGTGGGGAGACTTACAGTCATCTGTTTCTCATATAGCCTGGGAGAAAAGGAAGAAGCAAATGAAATAATGCATATTAAAGTGTTCAAATATAATAAGGTAGCATTTGAGAGTAAGAAATACCTGAGTGTTTTGAGAATCTGGTGACCCTTTCCCCCAGAAAATGTAAACACAAATACAAATACAAATTTTGGCCGGGCGCGGTGGCTCAACCCTGTAATCCCAGCACTTTGGGAGGCCGAGGCGGGTGGATCACGAGGTCAGGAGATCGAGACCATCCTGGCTAACATGGTGAAACCCCGTCTCTACTAAAAATACAAAAAACTAGCCGGGCGTGGTGGCGGGCGCCTGTAGTCCCAGCTACTCGGAGGCTGAGGCAGGAGAATGGCATAAACCCGGGAGGCGGAGCTTGCAGTGAGCCGAGATCGCGCCACTGCACTCCAGCCTGGGTGACACAGCGAGACTCCGTCTCAAAAAAAAAAAAAACAAACAAATTTTGTATATAGTTTTAGAAACCTTTTAGAGAGTCTGCATGAACTTCGGACTCCCACATAAGTGGATAAATATAACTTGTTGCATTTGATTGAATTACTACTGAATTGCCTTGCCATTTCCAGTAGAATGAGTTAAAGATATAGAAACTTATTGTTTCTTTTTGTGACACGTTGTTATAATGAAATCTTTATGTTAAGATTTCTGAGACCAAAGTGGCATACTTATTAAAGCATAGTCACTACCAGTCTTTTCAAGTATAAGATTTAAAATTAAACATATAAGATAATTCTTCTCAGGCTCAAATTTTAAGTCTATTATCATCCCCTTTTTGTGTGAAAGAAACTACATTCGAGAAACATTAAACTTTAAAGATCTAGGAGGTAAAGCAGAATCAAATGTAAGCAGTGCTATTAGTTCTTATTTGTCTAGTTGAGAAACCTACAACTTGTGAGCGTTTGAAGACCTACTAAAAATTGTCTAAAGGATATAAATTATGGCTGAGTCTGCTGTTGCGTCTCAACATTTTAATTTTTAAGGAGTAAGTTACAACTCTTCGACTGTCGACTGTCTTTCATGCTTTAGAAATTCACAGCAACCAGAAACAGAATCGGAATTTTCAAGACTGGGTGAAACTTTATATTGTAATCTTAACATATACATACCCAATTTGTGGCAGCACCAGAATTCCAGATCTCTAGGTTTCTAAGTCTAATACTTTTGTCTAGAGCTGGCAGGTTGTGTCTTGGAGAAGGTTTTAAAAAATTCTTCCTCACCATAATGTTGGTATAGAGAATGGGGTAAAGGTATTAGAAGATAATACAGCCAAAAATATAAAAATGTATGTAACTGTCACATATTGCGAAAGTACTATATTGATCTGATCATTACTAAATCTAAGTGTCTGTATTTCAAGAATTTTAAAAGGTGTTTTTTTCTTAGTAACTAATACAATTCAACTTCTTCTTTCTTTAAAAAATAAAACCTTAGCCTCGGTCCAAGGAGTTCCTCTAGAATCATCAAATAATGATATTTTCCTCCCAGTCAAACAAAAGATTCAGTGCCAGCAGGAAAAGAAAGCACCACTGCACAATTTAACTTACGGTAAACTATTTTTGGTTTGTTTTTAGTTTGTTACTTAAATATATAGTTAAATGTTCTAGGTAATTATTTTCCTTGTGTGGGCATTAAACTTTGGCTGTAGACAAAAGCTTGAATCGTAAAAGAGACACTCAGAAAGACTGGGCAGGAGGGTGGAACATTCCTAACCTAAATTTATCTCTTAGTTTCCTATGATCCTTATATAATTTTTTTGTTTTGTTTTGTTTTGTTTTGTTTTGTATTTTTTGCAGAACTTCCAACTCGGAACCAAGAACAGGAAAATTTTTTGGCTACAGAAGCCCCAAGCAAGAGATTAACTAGAGCTCAGTTGGCTAAACAAATTCTTCACTCAAAGGAGAATGTCGTTGCAACCACTGGGTCCAAAAAGGACATGTTTGTTTTAGAAGGCATTGATTCTGCTGATGAACAATTTCAAAATACTAATGCTGAGACTCTCAGTACTAATTGTGTTCCTATTAAAAATGGCAGTCTGTTAATGGTTTCTGATAGTGAGAGGACAACAGAAGGGACTTCACAGCAGGAAGTTAAGGAAGGAAATGACAAAACAGTGCCTGGGGAGACAGGTCTTCCAGGTTCCACAGAAGATACCTGTAAAATTGTACTTGCAACACCAAGACTTCATATAACAATACCTCGGAGATCAAAAAGAAATGTTTCAAAGCTTTCTCCAAGAATATTTCAAACTGTTACAAATGGAGTTAAGAAAAATCAGGTGGGAAAACTTTTAAGACAGATATTTATTTCTATTTTTGCCCCATTCTTCAAGAGCTTGAGCTTTTAATGTTCTCTCATTATTTTTTTTTTTTCTAGCTAGGATTTGAACCTGTATGCTTCATTATTAACAGTGTCTTCATTATCATGTTTTATTATTTACTGCAGTGACAGGGTGACATAGTGAAAAGAACAGTGAGTTGAATGTAAGAAGAGCCACGTGTTAAGTCTTATCTTGCTCTATTACTAATTGTGTAGTCTTCAATAATTTACCTGTTCCCTTTGGTGATGAACATTGAATTCATTCCTACTCTTTTTTTCTGATACGGTACTACTAAAATAGTTAGATCAATTAAGATAGAAAGGAACTGTAGCATCTGAAGATTTGAGAATTTTTCCTAAATTAAATAGAGTAATCAATAAAAGACTTCAGAGCATTGAACTGTTACCTTAGGACAAATTCTCTGAAGGAAGTGGAATGGAAATACAAGCTTAAGGAGGAAGATGCAGTGTAAAATTTCCAATTGTTAAAGGTTTGCCCATTAATTATTTATTTATTTTTGAGCAGGAGTCTTCTTCTGTCACCCAGGCTGGAGCACAGTGGCACAATCTTGGCTGACTGCAACCTCCACTTCCTGGGTTCAAGCGATTCTCCTACCTCACCCTCCTGAGTAGCTGGGATTACAGGCACCTGCCACCATGCCCAGCTAATTTTTGTGTTTTAGTAGAGGCGGGATTTCACCATGCTGGCCAGGCTGGTCTCTTAACTCCTGACCTCAAGTGGTCCTCTCGCCTTGGCCTCCCAAAGTGCCAGGATTAGAAGCATGAGCCACGGCATCTAGCCATTAATTCTTAAATGTATGGTGGTGGTTATCAAATTGAGATGGTGTATAAATTCCATCTAAATTTTAATTAATAATTTTTTAGATGAGGCCTTACTCTGTTGCCCAGGCTGGCCTCTTGGGTTCAAGCAATCCTCCCACTTAAGCCTCCTTTGTAGCCATCTAAATTTTAAAGAGTGACATACCAGTTATGGTTTTATATCTCAATATATTCACTAGAAATCCCATTATTTGAAAATATGTAAACTTTATCTATTTACTTATTTATTTATTTTATTTATTTTGGAGTCTCACTCTGTCTCCCAGGCTGGAGTGTGGTGGCGCAATCTCAGCTCACTGCAACCTCCGCCTTCCAGGTTCATGCAAATCTCCTGCCTCAGCCTCCTGAGTAGCTGGGACTACAGGCGCATGCTTCCATGCCCGGCTAAATGGTTTTTTTTTTTTTTTTTTGTATTTTAGTAGAGACGGGGTTTCACCGTGTTGCCCAGGCTGATCTGAACTCCTGAGCTCAGGCAGTCTGCCCGCCTCAGCCTCCCAAAGTGCTAGGATTGCCGGTGTGAGTCACCATGCCTGGTCTGAAAATATTTAAAACTTTTAATGAGAAGTTTTAGATGTTGAGTTAAAAATATGTGAGATGGGTTAAGCAAAAAAGTTTGAAGACAAACTGTTCTAAGAGGCCCCACAGTACTAATTTAATCATCTGTATAGTGCTATTTATCTCAGTTACCACAAGAAGTCCAAGCTTTCCAAAACTCTTATCCCTATTTAATTCTGTACTTCCACTAATTCTGTCTTAATTTCTCACTCATACCTAACTCTCCATACCTTACATTGTGTCCTTTTGAACTCCAGTTATGTCATCAGCAAAATGTTTTACTGCCAGTCTTCTATGAAGATTCCTTACACTGCTCTAACTAAAATGTGGCTTCTACAGACAACCCACTCAAGTGGTGGCTCCTTTTTCTCTCATATCCCACATTCCACTGGACCTAGAGATGACATAAGGTGTAGCTCTGTTGCTCCTCATTGCTACTTCAGGCAGTTTTTTCTTCCTTCTCTCTAAAGCTTCTTTGAAGCACATGCCGTAAGACTTTACCAGTTGTATTCATCTGTAACACAACCTCCTAGTCATGACCTTGCTTTTCTAAGTATTTGACACCTGTTAGTTTTCCCTCTACTACTTCTGTCATAATCTCTGGTTACATCTACACTCGTTTAGATGATCCATCCAACTATCTTTTTTTGATAGTCAGTGACCTTTCTCCTACCTTTACCCTCTACCATATACATTTCCATTGCTTCTCATTACCAAATAAACATGCACTGAATTTTTCAAACATGCCACTCTCTCACTGCCAACTCCTGTAGTTGAGATCATTCCCCTCTAGTACTGTTCCCCTACCCTTCACCGTCAATACTCTGACCCCTCTAAGACAGCGTTCATCCATCAACTCTCATGTCCTCATTTCGCTAGTCCATCACTATAACTATGAGAGGTTTTAAGTCTCAACTCTCTTTTTTCCCCGTTTGTCCTCCTCTGGCTAAATGCCAGCCCTGGTTAAATTTAACTGTACAGTCCTGTACCTGACAGCTGGAAGTGGCTAGAGCAAAACACACAACCATATTGGCTTATCTCATTTTAAATTTAACAACAAACCTTAAATGGGCTGTCAGTATTGCCCCATTAGTCCTGGTACATTTCACTTGTCAATCTACTCTCTGACTTTCCTGGAAGAGTAACTCACCTTTTCTCTCCTAAAACCTCCAGATCTTCTCATTCCCATTTCATTGAGAACTTCATCATAATCCCATCGGAAAATCTACCTGCTGCTGTTTTCACATACTCTGCTTTTTCCCTCCTATTAAAATGGATGAACAATTTATGCTCCTTTTCAGAGCCCATTCATTTCCTTTTACCTTAGGTGGTAAGGACATTGCCCTTTCAATTGCCCCGTCAATTTTTTTTTCCTGGATTATGCTCATTAACATATAAACATGTTGAAACATGGCCTGCATTTTTTAAAAACATGCAAAGACCCATCTTTCCTTTATCCCCTGTCCAACTCCAGCTGCTACACTATTTTTTGTTTCCCTTTATATAGCAAGATATTTTGAAAGAGGTATGTGGTTTTAAGTTCTCCATTCCCCCTTGAACAGGTTTCACCTTAGACTATTCATAAAATATCCACTATTTTATGAATATTGCCCTTTCCAAGTTCAGCAGTCATCTCCATAACACCAAATCCAGTGACAGATTCTTATTTCTTTTTTTTTTGTTTTCTTTTTTTTTGAGACAGTCTTGCTCTTGTCACCCAGGCTGGAGTGCAGTGGTGCGATCTTGGCTCACTATAACTTCTGCCTCTTGGGTTCAAGTGATTCTGCCTCAGCCTCTGGAGTAGCTGGGATTAGAGGCACTCGCCACACCACATCCTGCTAATTTCTCTTTTTAGTAGAGACGGGTTTTCACCACGTTGGCCAGGCTGGTCTCAAACTCCTCACGTGATCCGCCTGCCTCAGTTTCCCAAAGTGTTAATGATTACAGGCATCTTATTATGTCTTTTTTTTTTTTTTTTTTTTTTGAGATGGAGTCTTGCTCTGTTGCCAGGCTGGAGTGCGGTGGCGTGATGTTGGCTCACTGTAAACTCTGTCTCCAGGGTTTCAGTGATTCTCCTGCCTCAGCCTCCCGAGTAGCTGGGACTACAGGCACGCACCACCACACCCAGCTAATTTCTTGTATTTTTAGTAGAGATGGGGTTTCACCATGTTGGTCAGGATGATCTCGATCTCCTGACCTCATGATCTGCCCGCCTTGGCTCCCAAAGTGTCTTTTTTTTTTTTTTTTTGAGATGGAGTCTTGCTCTGTTGCCCAGACTAGAGTGCAGTAGTGCAATCTCAGCTGACTGCAGCCTCCACCTCCCGAGTTCAAGTGATTCTCCTGCCTCAGCCTCCCAAGTAGCTGGGATGACAGGTGCCCACCACCAAGCCCAGCTACTTTTTGTATTTTGGGTAGAGAGGGAGTTTTACCATGTTGGCCAGGCTGGTCTCAAACTCCTGACCTCAGGTAATCCACCCGCCTCGACCTCCCAAAGTGTTGGGATTACAGGCATGAGCCACCACGCCTGGCCCCAAAATGTCTTTCTAAAGAAGTGTGATGCTTTATATTTTGTATTCCAGGATCTTTCCTGATTTTCTACTACATTGCTGGCCATCCTTTCTCAGTCCCCTTTGCTGTTTCCTCTTCCTTTCCCCAGAATCAGTCCTAAAAATGTTGGAATTACTGCAAATCAGCCCTAGAAATGTTTCTCTACCTACACACACTCTCTAGGCTGTATTTCCAGTGTCACAGTTTTAAATTCCATCTCTATGCTGATAGCTCTCCAATATGTTTCCAGCACAGAATATTCTTCTCAACTCTACACTCATGTGCAGTTGTCTGTATGACTTTTCTATTGATATCAGATAGGCATCTCAAATTTGAAATGTGAGAAAACGTGAGATTCTCATTCTTGATTTCTTTACCGTACCTTCTCCATTGTCCTGTATTGGTACCAATTGTAATACTTTTGGCCCCAGTATTTAGGCAGAATTTTAGATTCATCTTGGACTCTTGTTTTTCTCTGATGCTCCACATCCAAACGATGAGGAAATCCCATTGACTCTACTCTCCTGAATGTGGCCTCTTCTTGCTGTTCAACCACTACCTCCTAGTCCAGGGATGACTGTCATAGCCTAGTGGTCTCCCTGCTCCCATTATTGCTTTTCTCCTTTTTCTCCTTTTTCCACACAGAAGCTAAAATCTTAATATAGTCTCATCTCTACCCAGCAGTCCCTTAAAATATCAAATGTCATTCTGTTCAGAATCCTCCAGTAACTTGTCATCTCAATAGAAAACACTAAGCCTTTACCATGGTTTATGGAGCTGTACTTAGTTAATCCTGGAGATCTCCAACCTCACCACTTATTCCCTCTCACTTACTCCTTTCATATTATGCCTTCCATGCTGCCTACCTGGGTCTTTGCGCTAACTCTCTGTGCTTAGAAGAATCTTCTTGCTGATATCCATGTGACTCATTCCTCACTTTATTCAGTTCCCTCTTCCTAGACATTCTCTAACTGTTTTGTCTTAAAAAGCACCTCATTTATCTAATACCTTATATTTATTTTTCATAGTAATTATCACCACCTGACATTTTCATATTTGTTTAGATGCCATTATCCTGCTTGCCTCCACCCCCTACCCCAACACACACACAAGAATGTTGAACCTAAGAGAGGCAGCTGTTTAGTTTCTCACTGAATCTCCATTATCTAAAACATTGTGTAGAACTCAACAAATATTTGTTGAATGAATAATGAATGAACATTTTGATATATAAGCAGTATATAAGCTGTATAATAGTATGGTACAGGATTATTATCTCCATCTGACTGGTGCGTTGATACATCTCAGGTAGTTCCAAATGTGGGAGAAGGTAAAAAGAGAGTAGTATTTACTGCTGCTTCCCCAAGTCCTACCTATAATTTTTTACTTTTTTCAGAAAGAAACATTTAAAAGGGGCTTAAAAGCAGAAGCCATATCTGTGTCTTGGGTGAGGGTAAGACAAGATGGTGGATCCCCTCGCCATTACTACTGAGACCCACGGCTTATAAACCATCCTACTTACAATTTTTTATTTTGATGTATTTGCTTCTTGAGGGTCTTGTTCTGTCATCTGTTGAGGCTCACTGCAGCCGAGGCTGAAGTGATCTTCCCACCTCTGCCTCTCCAGTAGCTGGGACTATAGATGTGTATCACCATACCCAGCTAATTTTTTAAATTTTTTGTGGAATCTTACTATGTTGCCCAGGCTGGTCTTGAATTGCTAGGGTCAATTGTTCCTCCCGACTTGGCCTGCCAAAGTTCCGAGATTACAGGTTTAAGCAACTGTCCCCAGCCGTCATTTATAATTTTTTAAATGGA
Organism: Theropithecus gelada; assembly: GCF_003255815.1. Classification (NCBI taxonomy): domain Eukaryota; kingdom Metazoa; phylum Chordata; class Mammalia; order Primates; family Cercopithecidae; genus Theropithecus; species Theropithecus gelada. Next base: position 46,681,934 of record NC_037675.1, on the reverse strand, counting down.
CATAATTGACATGTGCCATAACAAAGACTGTCCCATTACGTTTTTTCCTGATTCAGTATAAAACTACAGCTAGAGAATTTGTTTTTATTTGTAAATGTGTAACTTTATATATAATAAATTGCTACTCAAATTATTCCATAAATTTTGACTTTTTTCTCATGAAAAGTAGTTCAATTTTAAATTTTATGAAATGTATATACAGTAATTTTTTTGCATAGATTGTCATAAAATGTGTTCCATTAGAATGATATTTTACTTGTAGTAAGGTAATAAGGAGTTCTCTGAGCTATTCAGATGTTTACTTTGGAATAAAATGCTGTTAAATCTAGATTACCAGCAGTCACCTTTTTAGTTTGTAGAAAACTGGAATACAGGTCTAAACTTAAAAAAAAAAAAAAAAAAAACCTCTAATTTTTTAAGGACAAAACATAACTGACTGCTTTTCACTCCAAGTTATTGGACTTTTTGCAGGACTTGGTGTTTTAATCTGTACCTTGGAATTTTACATGATTTTTTTTCCCTACCAGTTGAAATTTGCTAATAGAATATTTGAAGTATAATTGCTTCTTGATTGTAGAACAAATGCAGTATAACCTGAATTCATTCTTTTCTGTTTCATTGTATACAAGAATTTTACCTGTTGCTATTTAGAATAGAATGTGAATCTTACATCGATGGCACTAAGGAATATTTGGATTACTTAGACAAGTTTTTTCTTTTACTGTAAGTTAATTTTGTAATGCTCGTGCTGCAAGTAATACAGGAAATATGTTCTTTGTTTTATACCTGATTAGGTAGTTCAGCTACAGGAATGGATGATTAAAAGCATCAATAATAATACTGCTGTATGTGTAGAAGGAAAATTGATGTAAGTATACTATTTCAGTATTCTTTTAGTAAAACTTTAGTTATGTGTAAGCACTTAAGAGGTGATGCATGAGAAATAGCATCCTCCATAAAACAATGACCTAACAAGGTTATGAACTGAAGGCAAAAAAGTAAAATTACTGTGCAGGTCCTAGCCGTGTTGATTGCTACCAGCTTTTTTGTTTTTGCATGTTTACTCAAGTTATTTTTAAAATAGTGACAGTGTTAATTTGTATAGTGCTTTTTTTTTTCTGAGGTGCTAATAAGTGGACTGGTATTATCTGCTTAATTATATATGATCAGTTAATATTTACTACATGCATTTCAGTCCAGATTCTTACATCTAAATTGGGACAACCAGATATAAATTACTGATCCAGAAAAGGAATCAAAATTACTTAAAACTTTGCCATACAGCTACATATTAAGTAATCATTGGCACTTTCTGGTTCTCCCTAAAGTGAGAGCATCACCAGGTAAGTGGGCTTTACCTAATTCTGCTACTCTATTAGCACCATTTCCTATTCTTCAAGGCCAGTTTCTTAGTGCTACAAATATTTGTAATGAAATGTAATAACTGTTCTCCAGCCTGGGTGACAGAGCGAGACTCTGTCTCAAAAAAAAAAAAAAAAAAAAAATTATAACTGTTTAAGGTACTTATGTAAGTTTATAAGTTGAATGTGTAAAATCTGTATTGTCCATTCTTTATCTGTCTGCTTTGTGCACATTTCCTTACTATTAAAGATGCAGTGTAGATTGCCTTTGTTGGAATTCCATTGCTGCTGCCTACTATCTGTATTACCTGGGCAAGTTATTTATCCCGTCAGTCTGTTTCTTCATCTGTACAATGTGGATAATTGTATTACTTACCTTGTTAGTTGTGCTGAGGATTAAATGAAAGGCTAGAGAACAGTGCTTTTAGAATGTTATTTAAATGTTTCTTAAATAAGTAATTAAAGCAAAAAAGAACTGAAGAGAAGTAATACTGTATTAAGGTATAATATATGAGTTTAATCCTAGTTGACCAAAGAAAAGTAACTTGATTTCCTTATTCATCATGCTTATCATTAGTATGTTTATTATTATCAGTTACCTGATGAATGGGACAGTATTCATCATTTATCTAATACATCTTCATATTTTTTTCTATTTCATATTTATTCTTTAAAGAAATATGAAGAATAGATTTATGGGTCAGTGATTTGATACGGTAATTTCTTTTTTCCTCACTTAAACCTCTTTTGGTACCTTCCAAAATGAAAGGTAAAAACATTTGGCTGTATAGCGAGGGTGAAAAAACACCAGATTAGCTGGATCCAATCTACTTTTCTGCATAAAAACTAACACAGTATAGACCCTGAAGGAGAGGGACAGGGAGATCATCCTTTGGAAGCTTAGCATCAGTTAAGCTGAAGCTGCAAGTATTTATTGCCAGCATCAGATACTGAGACAAGGCCTCTGCTCCCTTACTAATAATATTTTATAGAAGGGACATGGTTTGGCCACAGTATAGTTTTTTTGGTACAATATTGGGATTACAATAGCTAAGCAGTTGAGTTCTGCTTTAATGTTTGGCCCTCAAATATTTTGTAATTAGACTAACAACATTGTTAGTGTTGCTGTAGCTAGAGTGTAAAATTATTTTCTGTTAGAAATTTCTGTATGAATATTTGACCTTATCAAAACTATTTTTTTTCCTAGAGATATCACTAACATATATTGGCACAGTAATGTGATTATAGAGCGGATTGAGCACAACAAACTTAGGACTATATCAGGCAACATTTATATATTAAAAGGCATGATAGACCAAATTTCCATGAAAGAAGCAGGTAAATGACTGTCATTATTGATAAGTTATTTTAAGAAGTAAAGCAGTTAATCATGTTTCTCACAGTAATACACATTTTTTAACTTTTTAATTAGGTATTTTATAATTATGAATAAATCAAAACTAAAAATTAACTAATATGTAAAACTTATATAAAATTGGTAATTTTTTCTGATTTTTATCACTCTTCTTGACAATTTCTAATAAGTTATGTGATTTTTTTTTTTTTTGGGAGATGGAGTCTTGCTCTGTCTCCCAGGCTGGAGTGCAGTGGCACCATCTCGGCTCACTGCAACCTCCACCTCTGGGATTCAAGTGTGATTGTTCTGCCTCAGCCTCCTGAGTAGCTGGGACTACAGGTTCTGCCACCACGCCCAACTAATTTTTGTATTTTTAGTAGAGACGGGGTTTCACCAGGCTGGTGCTGTGCATGACCACTTCCAACATGGCACAAAAAAATGATGCAATAGCAACTGCAGGTAGCTGTGGATAAATAAGCCTGCAACAACACCCGTGGTTTCCTGTGGCCAGTCCTTTTCATGCACGGGATCCACATACACCCCCAGGGAATGGACACAGAGTGTTAAGAGGTTTGGGAATTTTTTTTTTTTTTTTTTTTTGGAGTCTTGCTCCGTTGCCCAGGCTGAAGTGTAGTGGCATGATCTCAGCTCACTGCAACCTCCACCTCCTGAGTTCAAGCGATTACTTGTGCCTCAGCCTCCTGAGTAGCTGGGACCACAGGCATGTGCCACAACGCCCAGCTGATTTCTGAGACAGTGTCACCATGTTGGCCAGGCTGGTCTTGAATTTGTGACCTCAGGTGATCCACCCACCTCAGCCTCCCAAAGTGCTGGGATTACTGGCGTGAGCCTCTGCGCCCCGCCTGATTTGTGTGAGTTTTAAAATATCAAATGAAATACTCCTTGTTTACAAGGAATTATGTTATAAGAATATAATTTAACTCCCTGATTCCTCTCTTTGTTGAACCTACCTGGCACAACCCCAGTCCTGGTGTAACCTGATTTTCTACCTATGCCTTGCACACAGCTGAATATAACTGGAGAAAAACACATCCAGGTAGTCTAAATTTATGTTTACTAGCAACAAGTTACAGTCCCTTAGTGGTTTCTTGGTGCTGCTTGGTATCCTAGCATATTTCCCTAATTCATTCACTCTCCTGTCCTTCCTGATGACTCCTTCATATTTTGAGAAATCTCCAATACCACCTCCTTATTACCCTCTCTCAGGTGGGCAAAGTAGGGGAGAGGGCAGAGCACCTGAGCAAGAGGAACAATCAGAAGGATATTTCTTTACCACGTCTACTCACCTGCTTGGATCAGCACCGGCTTTTATTATGGATGAACTAGCACATTACTGTCTGTCAGCCTCTCCATTTGTACACTAGCTCTCATTTTCTCTTTTACTCAAGGACGTTATTCCAGTAACACTCCCTTCTCCTTTTTTTTTTTTTTAAATTTCTGTTTTAACCACATTTCTCCTTTTAGCCAGTATTGCTCTCATTTGTACCAAAACAACTCATATAGTTTGTTTATATTTACTTCTGTAAATCTAATTTCTCTTGAATTTTCTTCCATTTTTTTTTTCTTTTTTTTTTTTTTTTTTT
>NC_037675.1:46495183-46677213 GCF_003255815.1 Theropithecus gelada | reverse complement strand
GTGCAGTGGCCGGATCTCAGCTCACTGCAAGCTCCGCCTCCCGGGTTCACGCCATTCTCCGGCCTCAGCCTCCCGAGTAGCTGGGACTACAGGCGCCCGCCACCTCGCCCGGCTATTTTTTGTATTTCTTAGTAGAGACGGGGTTTCACCGTGTTAGCCAGGATGGTCTCGATCTCCTGACCTCGTGATCCGCCCATCTCGGCCTCCCAAAGTGCTGGGATTACAGGCTTGAGCCACCGCGCCCGGCCTCTATTTTTTTTTTCTTGAACTCTCTTTAACCTCCCCAGTTCTTCACCAAAACAACCGGTATCAAAGTCACTAGTGGCCTCCACATTGCTACATTCAGTATACACTTAACAGAGTTAATCATACTTACCTTTTTGAAATACTTAGTTTCTCTAATACCATATTCCAATTTCTGTGCTGCCTCACTGCCTGCTCCTTCTTAATTTCTTTGTGTATTTCTCCATTTTTTTCTAATAATGGGGTAGCTTGGGGCTCTTAATACACTCTGTGGTATGCTGATTCCTTTTAGTCTTTAAATATAATTTATATGATGATAAATGCGAATTTTATATCTCAAAGCAGGACCTCTCCCGTTAGTACCCAATTCGTTTTTGACATCTCCACTAGGATGTCTGTAGGCATTTCAAACTTAATATATCTAAAACCTGATCTTTTCCCTTAAACTTTCTAAACCTATAGTATTCCCCATCTTTCCATGTATCAGTAGCCAGAATTCTTGGAGGCATCCTTAAATTCTCCATTTCTCTCATACCCACATCAGTGTGTGGGTCAGTACATCCTATTAATATATCTCCAAAATATATCCCAAACTGAGACCTCTGCAGCATCACTATAGTCCAGACTTTCCTCATAATTTGTCTGGATCATTACAGTGGCCTCCTAACTGGTCTCATTCTTTCTCTCCTCAATCTTCCACAGGCTTGTCTCAAAACAGCAGTTTGCTTTAGCAGTCCTGTTAAATAAATTAGATCCTGTAGCCACTCTGCTTGGAATCTTTCCATAGCTTCTCATCTTGTCCAAAGTAAATGGCCAGTTCTATAAAATGACTCTAAGGCCTTATATTATAATCTCTCATGCTTCTTACTGCCTCTGTTGCCCATGTGAGTGGCCTCCCAAGTTCTAACCCCTCCTCATGCCACTTCAGTTGTTTCAAACAGGCCAGGTATACTCTTGCCTTGCACTTTATGTTTTGTTTCCAGTATTCTAACCCCATATTACTACATAGCTCAATCAGTTTGTTCAAATGATGCTATTTCATTGAAGACTTCCCTGATTATCCTTTTTTAAATTGCTGTTCACCCCTCTACTCCCCCATGAACATATCAATACACCTATCCGCCCATCCCTGCATAACCATCTAACAAACAATATATTGTACTTATTGGTTAGCTTTTTTTTCCACATTAGAAGGCAAGTTCCATGAGGATAGGAGTTTTTGTCTGCTTTGTTTACTGCTGAATTCTGAATATCTATAATAGTACCTGGTGCATATTAAGCAATAAGTGCATATTTCTTGAATGATTTAATGAATTAATTATATCTCTTTAAAATTCTAGGCTTTTAAATACTTTTGTTGTTGTTGTTTATCCTTAAATAGGGTATCCAAATTATCTCATAAGGAAATTTATGTTTGGGTTTCCAGAAAATTGGAAAGAGCACATTAATAATTTTCTGGAACAGTTAAGGTAAAATGTTGTTTTATGTTTTTAGAAGTCAACTTTATTGAGATACCTTTACAGTTTATTATGTGTGTGCATAATTTACATTTAATTATGTGTGTGCCACCATGTCCAGCTAATTTTTGTATTTTTAATAGAGATAGGGTTTCGCCATGTTGGCCAGGCTGGTCTCGAACTCCTGCCTGGCTGCAAGCGATCCACCTGTCTCAGCCTCCCAAAGTGTTGTGATTACAGGCATGAGCCACTGTGCCTGGCCTGAGGTACAGTTTACATTTAATTAAATTCACTTGTTTAGATATTTGTTTGTTTGAAATACCTTTTTTTTTTTTAAATTTTTATCTGAGATGGAGTCTCACTCTGTCACCCAGGCTGGAGTGCAGTGGCAGGATCTCGACTCACTGCAAGCTCCGCCTCCCGGGTCCCATGCCATTCTCCTGCCTCAGCCTCCCGAGTAGCTGGGACTACAGGCGCCCGCCACCACGCCCGGCTAATTTTTTTTGTATTTTCAGTAGAGACAAGGTTTCACCATGTTAGCCAGGACGGTCTCGATCTCCTGACCTCGTGATCCACCTGCCTTGGCCTCCCAAAGTGCTGGGATTACAGGCCTGAGCCACTGCACCCAGCAGAAATGCTAGCTTTGAAGTTTGCTTTGGTCTGTGAAGCATTTCAGAAGCAATAACATTTTACTAGAACTTCTGTCGAATTTAGTAAATCTCAAAGGAAAATAAAACTTTTGACATGTCAAAGAGTAATTCTTAATCATTTACCCTTCAAAAGGCATGCAGTTATTAAATACTAATGTGCAGTTCTTCCTTCTTTTTTTCATTCATTTTCTCAGTAGTTATGGAGTGTCTGCTACTTTACAGACACTCTAGTTGATGCTGGTGAAACAAGAATTTGATTTATTCTTGCCCTTGTGGAACTCATAAGGGATACAGACTTTAAACTTAATCACAGCACAAATATAATAATTGATAACGGGGGCTGGCATTTTTTTTCTGTAAAGAGCATATTCTGTAAAGATAATATTCTTGCGGGCATATTGCCTCTATTGCAGCTATTCAGCTCTGCCATTGTAGCAGAAGAGCAACCATAGATAGTATATACATGAATTAGCATGGCAGTGTTTTAATAAACTTCATTTACAAAAACAGGCAACTGGCAGTTGTCCTATAGTATCAGGTTAAGTAGGAATTTTAAGAGCATCTAGTGGGAAGCAGTTTGCAGATCATATTTGAGTCCTTTGACTTAAGCTGTTACACCTCAGTTCTTTGTGAAGGAAGGGAGTGGAAGCCATGAAGGATTAATAATGTAAGATTAAAGATACCCTGCCTGGGTGGAAAGAGCTTTATGGGAGGGGTTTTTATTTGTTTATGAAGATTTTGTTTTGTTTTTTTGAGAATCAGTGTTAAGGAAAAATAATATAATTGTTTTTAGGGCTGGTGAAAAGAACAGGGAGAAGACGAAACGAAAACAGAAAATTGGAAGATCTGTTCGTGACATAAGAAAATCAATGAAAAATGATGCACAAGAAAACCAAACAGATACCGTTCAAAGAGCCACCACCACTTATGATTTTGATTGTGATCAATTGGGTATGTTTTGTCTTTACTTCTCTGTTGGTACAGTGGTAAGTTCTTACATGGTCTAAATTGTTTATGGTTTATAATGTGTATAGTATTGTGTTCTTTGACTTATACTGCCCCCACATTCCTGCTTCTTCACTACTAAATGAGAAGTAACTATAATACAAATTAATCATGGTCAGTATTCAGCTTGCGTCATCAAATTTCACCTTTGGCTGGGCCCAGTAACTTATGCCTGTAATCCCAGCATTTTGAGAGACTGAAGTGCAAGGATCGCTTGAGCTCAGGAGTTCGAGATCACCCTGGATAACATGACAAGACCCTGTCTCTACTAAAAGTCAAAAAAATTAGCCTCCCATGGTAGCACATACCTGTGTTCCTATCTTCTTGAGAGGCTAAAGTGGGAGGATCGCTTGAGCTCAGATGGTTGAGGCTGCAATGAACCGTGTTTGTGCTACTAGACTCCAGTTTGGGCATCGGAGTGAGACACTGTCTCAAAAAATAATAATAATAATATTAATAACCTTTTTATTAATCAGAATATCAAAGAACACTGGTAAACATATTAATGAAAGATGATTGTTCTTTTAATTTCCTTGACCCAAAGTATTTAAGCTGCCAACCTACTGCAAACCTATTGTAAAGACATATTTTATTTTTGTACTAAATTTCATTGCTCCAAATAGGCAAAATCTGTTTCCTTTCATGGAGGAAATGGAATTGAAGAAAATGGTTTTCTTGAATGACCATTGCCATAAGGATAGATTGCAGAACTGTTGTTTTTTTTTTTTCTCTTTTTTAATAAGGAGACCAACTTGCCAGAGCAGAACTGTTTTGTATCAGCTCTGCCATCACTATAATCTGCTTCACCTGTGTAAAAATGTATGAACATTAACTTACAGCTCTTTCTAAACAATATAGATGAGTAAAAGTTACTAAAATATGTTGTAAACATTTCTGCTGATTTTGCCTTAACCTTGTAACTAAGAGCTTTACAGAACTTCCAAAACTTGAAAAAGAGTTCAAGAATCCTGCCAAAAACATAGCACCATACTGGATATAAATTTACCTGTATCCTATTCTAACCACTCCTCAACCCCCATTTGAACTTCCACCCTGAAACTTTGCTTATCCTTTCTAATGCAGAGAAAAGAATAAATTAAATATGCAGATGGCTGCTTCCCCAGAGCTAGCAAAAAGTCACTTACCATTGCCCTAGTTCCTTCTGAACCCTTCCTCTTTTTATCAAAAGTCATCCTATTTTCCCTAAATTAGGCATATTGCTTGAGCATCTTGAGTATGCTGGAACCTTGGGGCTTCAGCACCTGCTCTCTACTTTTTTACTCCTAAAACAAGAGAATCTTTAACAGTATATCTCACTTTTAATCATTTATTAGTCTTTAGTCTTGGTTCTTACCTCTTCCTGTACCCCATTTCACTTAGAGCCAGCACTTATTAGGGATTTGATCTTAATTGCGAATATTATCAGTGAAGTGTTTAAGAAAGCTAGTGGCAAGAGAAATGAATAAAAATTTGAAAGACTAAAGTTTGATAACTATTTTACATACCAGCTTATCAGCTGTGTCTGTAGGAAAATCACTCAGCCTTTTTTTTTTTTTTTTTTTTTTGGAGATAGTGTGTTGCTCTGTCTCCCAGGCTGAAATACAGTGGTGCAATCATGGCTCACTGCAGCCTTGACCTCTTTGGTTCAAGTGATCCTCCCACCTCAGCCTCCAGAGTAGCTGGGACTCCCGGCATATAGTACTGCACCTGGTTTGTTTTTTATTTCTTGTAGAGATGGGGTCCTACTATGTTGCCCAGGCTGGTCTCCTACTCCTGGCCTCAAGCAGTCCTCCCACCTTGGCCTCCCGAAGTGCTGAGATTATAGACATGAACATAGCACCTGGTGTCAACATTTTTAAAGTGCTTTCCATGAACCTTGGTCTGTTAAGTTTTAGGAACTTAGAGATGAATAAGGCATGATTCCCGCCCCTCCTACCCCCACGGATCTTAGTTTAGGGGCAAATATTAATGTATTCTGTTAGGATTATATCATTTTTCTAGTGTGATTCATTAAATCTTTGTTTAATGAAACTGTTAGACACTATCTTCATATCACATAAGTTATTTTGAGTGGTGGTTGGTTGGGGCTGTTATTAATTTTATTATCATTGCACTTTGCATGAAAAAAACAAAACCACAACTAACATTATATAGCTAAGATTATGTAAAGGTACCAACCTGAATTAATTTAAGATAATGTAATTTTATGTATGTGTTTTAATGATTTGCCTAAAAAGTACTTGTATATCATATTATTGCTCTTAAAGCACTCTATCTCTGTTATTACACTTACCAGAGTATATGATAAATGACCTATCATAATAGAAGCCTCCTTCATTATATGGTAATATTTTCAAGAGCAAAGACTAGTCAGTACACTTTTAAAGTATAGCTTCTAGAAGAATAACAAAAATGTTTTTATACTTTTTATGAATCTGTTTTAACTTACCTAGAATTCCAGCTTAGTAACTGTTTGTTGAGCGTATATTATATACTGTATAATTTAGTTTTGCTCAAAATTTTAATTACAGAAATTTAGTTATACATTGGAGTACACAAACTAGTTGAAACATTAACTTACATTAACTATATACATGAAGAAATAGAAGAGGAACAGTTATTAGCTTTCTATTTATTTGATGTGCAGTTAGGATGAACAGGAATTTTTATTTACAAAATGGATTAACCTTACTATTTTGTCTTTAGATGTGACTAGGAAGATCCAAAACAGATGGTCATGAATAATATGGCTGTCTAGGCTTTTTAAATTTTTTTTGAAGGAAAAAAAGTGATTTGAACAAAATATAGCCCTATACAGAGTGATTCTGTCCAAATAAAATTGCTTTATATCCTAGTCAAATTATAACAAATATTTATGACAGAGGGATTAGACAGATTATCATTATTATTTCTGAGACAGGGTGTTGCTCTGTCACCCAGGCTGGAGTACAGTGGCACAATCACGGCTCACTGCAGCTTCGACCTCTCTGGCCCAAGCGATCCTCCCACCTCAGGCTCCCAAGTATCTGGGACCATAGGCATGCCCCAACCTTTTATTTTTTGTAGAATCAGTATATCACTATTTTGCCTAGGCTAGTCTTGAACTCCTGGGCTCAAGCAGTCCTCCTCCCTTGGCCTCCCAGAGTGCTGGGATTACAGGCGTGAGCCACCACACCTAGCCTCAAAGTTAATTCTTCATGTAGAAAAGCAGCTTCCCTTTTATGTAACCATTTATTGAAATCTCCATCTTTGTACTTATAGAACTGAAGAGTAATAAGCACAGTGAGTCGCCAGGAGCTACAGAATTAAACATGTGCCACAGTAATTGCCAAAATAAACCAACATTAAGGTTTCCAGATGACCAAATAAATAATACTATTCAAAATGGAGGAGGAGATGACTTATCTAATCAGGTAAGGCTTTATTGTACACTGTATAGTACAAGCTGATATTTAGAGGGGTGATTTACTACTGAAAAGGTTTGCGACCATATCAGGGACATGAATTCTGTTTTTTTTTTTTTTCTTTTGAGATGGAGTCTCCTTCTGTTGCCCAGGCTGGAGTGCAGTGGCGTGATCTTGGCTTATCGCACCCTCCGCCTCCTGGGTTCAAGTGATTCTCCTGCCTCAACCTCCACCTCCTGGGTTCGAGTGATTCTCCTGCCTCAGCTTCCCGAGTAGCTGGGACTACAGGCGTGCGCCACCACGCCTGGGTAATTTTTGTATTTTTAGTAGAAACGGGATTTTACTATATTGGCCAGGGTGGTCTCAAACTCCTGACCTTGTGGACCCACCTCAGCCTCCCAAAGTGCTGGGATTATAGGCGTGAGCCACCACACCTGGCCATGAGTTCTGTTTTTCAAGTATCAGCTTTTCATTAACTTGGGGACTGAATGTCTTGATATTTATTTTCCTTGTCTCTCAATGAAAAAATGCAGGCAACAATAAAAGTTTTAGCTTTTAGAGTAAAGCTTAAATAAAGCATATTTTTAAAAGCACTTGAAAAACCACAAAGTGTTAAATTAATATAGAAAATATGTAAGATAATGGATACCCAGATGTTGCTTGTAGCACTCAGGGTCTGGCAAGTGGATTTCTGACTGTGTCCACTAATGAAATTTGTGGAACTGTAAGTACCTAGAAATTTGTATGCTTGATGCATACTATGAAAATGCTTCAGATCATGTTTAGGTAGCAGTTTTAAAATAAAACCTAGGTATCTTTTTGTTTTGAAGGAATTAATTGGAAAAAAAGAATATAAAATGTCTTCAAAGAAACTAAAAATTGGTGAAAGAACAAATGAAAGGATAATAAAAAGTCAGAAGCAAGGTAATATATCTTTAATGGTTTTTTTAATGATAAGCAGAAAGCTACTATTTGAAATGTTTTTAATGTGATAAAAGTGATCTTGTAAATTTCCTCATGTAAAATGGCAAATTATATAATGGTTTTAAATGTTTGGTTTTGTTATTTTTACATAAGATGATTTTCATAATAAAATAGCCCTTTTAAAAACCATCTATACTTACAGGTTTGCCTTCTTTAATCTGGGTACTAAAATATTTGTTTAGATCACAAAATTATATATCATTTAAAATACGCTTACAGGAATGTGTAAAGAGTGAATCCTTTTATGAATTTACTACAATAATTTAGTTTTAAGTGTGGATTTTCAGAGTGATTTAATTGGAATCTTGCATGCTATAATTTACAGCCTTTCCTCTAAACATTAGCAAGTTTACAGTTTCATGTTGAGCTAAATCCATTCGTTTTATAGCATTTTTTCTGTTTTATTTCCTCTTATAAGTGAAAAGAAGTGAAAGTGAAGAACATTTATTTGTTTGAAGAAGATAGGAAAGCAGTGCTGCTTTATACTTCCGAGTTCATACTCGGTTAAAGTATCCAAGATAGCTGGATCTTTATTAAATAATTTATTAAAATTAACAAATACTCTGGAAATATTGTTCAAAATTAGAATGTTGAAAATTTTCAAATTCCCAATTGAACATTTGAATTGGATTTATATGAGAAGTTAGAAGAAAATACTTTTCTCAGAATTTGAAGATATATGATGCCAGTGGAAAATCTTGCAGACACTTTCTAAATTATTTTTATTAGTACCTTTTTCCATGGATTGTAATTTAGAGGCTTCTTTTCTCCCCAGCATTCAGTATTATCTATCAGTCTCATTTTGTCAGTCATCTTGTAAACAATAATATATGGAGGTTGTTGTAGTATGTTTCTATGACAGTGGGATGATTTGCAGTTTATATGTATTTCTAATTACAGTTGGATAGTTTCAGTTAATTTGACTTCTCATTGCTTAGGTTTTGAATTGATGAATTGTTCTCATTTTAATTTGCTTTCTTTAATGACAAGGTATAATATAAGATTCTCAGGTTGTTCTGTTTTGCTTGTTTTGTACTTCATGGTGTTTGGGGGGATTCATTTTGAGTGTGTTTCTATGACCACCATTGGCGATAAAAGTGGAACCATGCAGAGGAAGTTCCATGTCCTCCTAACTAGCAGAGCCCATATAATGTATACTTACTTAGTAAGGTTTCAGTGACTACTGGTTTTCTTATATCTTCTGAATATTTTACCTCCAGGGCTTTGATTTAACAAGTATTTACTTATTGCCTACTGTATATGTGAAAAGCTCTGTACTAACTCCGGCAAAAAAAAAAAAAAAAAAAAATCAAACCATACAGATAAAGTTCTAACCATTAATTATTTTTTCCAGTCTGATTGAAAGACAAGTGTGCAGTTATAATATATGTCTCATTGTCAAACATGGCATTATTTTAAAGTATTCTGGAAACTTGAAGAAGAGCTTTCATTCAGTATAGGGAATGTGTACAAGTTTGTACACTAGGTGGGTTAGAGAATAAAATTGAAGCAGGTAGTGATTTTGTTTATAGATGAATGAAGAACATTTTCAAAGCAGAGTGGACATTAATGAAAGTAGAGAACCAAGAAAATCTGAGGAATTGCGATTTTTGTGGTTCTGAACATAGAATATAGTGGAGATTTTGACAACAGTGAGAGATTGGAACTATGTGGAAGGCCAGGCAAAGGAGCTTATTTATATGTCTACTAAAAGACTGTGAGAAGTCACTGTCAGGTTTGTATAAACAATAGTATATGTTTACAGTTGAAGGGGCAGTGGTCTGAATAGACCTGGGCTTCAGAAAGATCAAAATGACAGGAGGTTATACCGTGTAGCTTGTGTATAAAAATAGTGTCTTTTCTCTGTGAAAGTATATTTTCTGTGCTTATATTTGTTTATAACTAATTTGAGATTTTGGTCTTTGGTTTTGTCTTATGAAATTAAAGAGACAACTGAAGAATTGGATGTATCCATTGATATTCTAACCTCAAGGGAACAATTTTTCTCAGATGAAGAAAGAAAATACATGGCCATCAATCAGAAGAAAGCTTATATTTTAGTAACACCACTTAAATCTAGAAAAGTGATAGAGCAAAGATGCATGAGGTATAATCTGTCCTCTGGCACCATTAAAGCAGTAACAGATTTTGTAATACCAGAGTGTCAAAAAGAAAGTCCCATCAGCAAGTCCACGGAGACTTTAGAAAATACATTTGAAGGTCATAAAAGTGAAAACAAGGAAGATTGCAATGAACGTGACTTACTTACTGTCAACCAGAAAATAAAAATATGTAACCTTGAAAAGGAACAAATGCTCACCTCTGACATTAAGAAAAATACCAGACTATTACCAAAATTGAAGAAAATAGAAAGTCAGGTAGCTATGTCATTTTATAAGCATCAGTCCTCACCAGATTTGTCAAGTGAAGAAAGTGAAACAGAAAAGGCAATTAAAAGGAAAGCTGAAGTTAAGAAAACCAAAGCAGGAAACACCAAAGAAGCAGTGGTTCACCTGAGAAAGAGCACAAGAAACACAAGTAATATTCCAGTGATTTTGGAACCTGAAACTGAAGAAAGTGAATATGAATTTTATATCAAACAAAAGAAAGCTAGACCTTCCGTCAAAGAAACTCTTCAGAAGTCTGGTGTTAGGAAAGAGTTTCCAATTACTGAGGCAGTAGGATCTGATAAGACAAATAGGCATTCCTTAGAATGTTTACCTGGTTTAATTCAGGATAAGGAATGGAATGAGAAGGAGTTACAGAAACTTCATTGGTAAGTAGTTAGATTTCATTCTGAAATATCTACAGAGCAGCCACAAGACAGTTAAAGACATAAAAACAGCAATAAGGGGTTAACATGGAAGATGTCATCAAAAGAATTGGGAGAAATTACAATTTGTACAGGGAATGGAGACAGAATACAGAAAACTTCTAGTGGTATTTTGTGGTCATCTCTAATATGAGGAAATTATGAGGAAAGCCTAAGTATGAGGAAAGTAAAAGTGACCTTCTTTCATTCCCATATAATATTTCAAGATAGCCAAATGGTACTCTCTCACGTAACTTCATGTTTTAAGAAATTTGTTGTTTTGTTTTGTTTTGAGTCTTGCTCTGTCGCCTAGTCTGGAGTGCAGTGGCGCAATCTCGGTTACTGCAACCTCTTCCTCCCGGGTTCAAGCGATTCTCCTGCCTCAGCCTTCTGAGTAGCTGGGACTACAGGCACACGCCGCCATGCCTGGCTAATTTTTACATTTTTAGTAGAGACAAGGTTTCACCATGTTGGTCAGGCTGGTCTTGAACTCCTGACTTAATGATCCATCCACCTTGGCTTCCCAAAGTGCTGGGATTATAGGCATAAGCCACCGGACCCGGCCTAACAAATGTTTTGTAATTAACTTTACTGTTATAAAACCTTAAAGCTGAATTCAAATTTGTAGGTTACTTCATGTAGTCTTTTTCCTTTATAGGGAATAAAATAGAGTTTCAAATTGATGATTTTTTTCCAAGGTTTTATATTTAGAACAGAAATTCAAGAAAAGCTCAGTTAAGAACCTGCTCTTTCATTCCTTCATTAAACATTTACTTATTTGGGTGCCTCCTATATGCTACGTAGTTTGGAATGTTTGGAGATACAGAAATAAAATAGACAAGGTTATTTTCCTCAAGGAGCAATTTAGTAGGAAAGACAGATAATACAAAAGTAAGCCAGTAAATAAAAAAAATTAATTGTGATACATTCTGTGAAAGAAACAAACGAAATTGATCAGGAAAGCTCTCTTTTGGTTGATGCCACTTAAATGGAGATCAAAGGATGAAATGATGTCAACCATATAAAGAACTAGAGAAACAGCATTCCAGGAACAGAGACAACCTAAACACAGGTCCTAATGCTAGGAATATGTTGATATGGGAGGAACTAAAATAAGACTACTGTTATTAGAGCATAATGAGTTGTAGGGGAATGGCTTGAGGTGTGAGCAGAGAGAGGCTGTGACTATATTGGGCATAAACTTCTGGGTCATGATTAGGAGTTTTGTTTTTAGGTGTAATAAAAAGACATTTAAGCATGGCATGATATAGTTTGAGAAGATGCCTTTGGGGAAGTAGACAAGGCATTAATTGTGGGGTTGTTGGAGTAGTCCATTGTTGTCTGCACTGATATGGGAACTGAAAAAATGGAGAAAATTGGATTAAATCTAGCAATATTTGTACAATATCAAATACAAATCCTATCAATTATGTGGCACCTGACCTAAATAACTTGGTAGATGGTGGTGTGGCAAATATTTGAGGAAAGAATAAGTTGAGATTGGCAATTGAGTTTCTTTTTAGACAGTTCTATGTGGATTGTCTTTTAAGAGGCAGGTTTCAGTGAGATCTAGGCTACAATATAACTTTGGTAAGCATAAAGATGGTATTTGAATCCAGTAGATTGAACTGATGAGAAAACATAAGGAGATGGTGTGAAGAGAATAAGGGCATAGTCCTGAGCTCTGAGAAAAGTATTTAAAGGAGGGAGAGGAGTAGGCCAGTAAGGGGGAAGAACCCAGGACTAAGTCATATTGCAGAGACCAATAGTGAGAGTCTTTCAAAAGTGTGGGAGTGATTTGTTGTGCCTATTGCTGCTGATAAATCAGGTATGTTAAGAATTGGATATGGCTACATAGATTTAAGTTTCAGTGGTCTAGTAGTATTGGAAACCAAATCATAGTTGAGTGGTTAAAAGTGAATAGAAGGGTAAAGAGACAGCCTAGGTGTAGACAACACAAGAAATTTGGCAATGATGGGAAATGAGAACCACAGAGATAATAGAAGAGAATGTGAAGATAAAGGAAGATGTTTGGTTGCTTACTTGCTTATTTGTTTGTAAGATGGCTGTTGCCAGAGTATGATGGTATGACGATGGAAGTGATCTAGTGAAAAGAAAGGAAGATGTGATTGATAAAGGCAAGAAGAACACAGAACTAGACCACATCTAGTGTTATACTGCCTTGTGTACTCCCCAGACTTAGAACAATTATAATTCATTTCATATCTGCCTTCAGAAACATTCTTCCTAGGGCATCTGTGAAACTCTACTCTTCCTTTTTAAATTTTCTAAATATTCCTTCTCTGTCTTAATTTCAGGCAGAAAAGGCAATCTTCCTTCTTATTCCCCAAAATTATTTTTCTTATTTGCTTTCTTGCTATAGTATCCCCCTCAGTGATCTTTTGTCCTCACAAAACTCTAACTTTCTTTTTTGTACAATGAGTCCCCAGTCTGTATCTCTGGCCCTGAATTCTTATATTTAGATTTGTATTTCCCTTTGTCTGCTGGGCATTACTATATAAACCTCACCTATGGGTCTGACGTAATATGTCAAAAGCAAACTTATTTTCCCCTGCTTGCCTACTTTGCTAACATTTCTTTTTCTGGAAATGTAATTCTTTCCATCAACTACATTTAAACTCTTTGTCATTATTGATTTTTTAAAAAATTCAATTAGTTGCCAAAAAGCTATTCCACAGAGTCATTCTATCTGCACCTTCTTTTCTTGACGCTACCCTTTTAGGTCTTTGACGCCTTTTGCCTGAACTATGGAAGTAGTCTTTTTTGTAGTTTCTTTTTGCCTCTGTAACCTTTTTTATACGTCTCCAGGTTATTCTTTATACATTTTTGTGGTTCTGATCAAAAACTTGCATTGCATTCTTACTAATCTTCAGATTGTGTAAAGATTCTTCTGCCTTTCATTGAGAGCAATCCGTATTATAGGCTTGATTATCCTTTCCAGCTATATCCCTTATCATTTCCTTATAATAAAGCTTCTCAACCTTTACTGTATATTCAGATCATCTCAGGAGATTTTACAATGCCTGAACTGTAGAGATTCCAGTTCCCAGTAAGGTGGAATAAGTACACTCCCCTCTATTTCTTCTCTGCAGCTATAAAACCTAGACAGAGGCTGGTGCGGTAGCTCACGCCTGTAATCCCAGCACTTTGGGAGGCTGAGATGGGTGGATCACCTGAGGTCAGGAGTTCAAGATCAGCCTGGCCCACATGGTGAAATCCTGTCTCTACTAAAAATACGAAAATTAGCTGGGCATGGGGTGCATGCCTATAATCCCAGCTACTCCAGAGGCTGAGGCAGGAGAATCTCTTGAACCCAGGAGGCAGAGGTTGCAGTGAGCTGAGATTGCGCCATTGCACTCCAGCCTGGGCAACAAGAGTGAAACTCCGTCTCAAAAAAAAAAAAAAAAAATCCTAGAGAGAATGTATGGAGCAGCTTTTTGTTGACTTAGAAAAGTAGATAATAGCAGGTCGATTGTAGATTGGAATTTTAAGTACCACCAAATTAGCAGTGAGTTTCTAGTATTTTGTTTGATGCCCCACAAGTGAGACTCGAGGATACTAGAAACCTAGAAGTGGGCATTGAAGCGTAACAAGGAGGGTTTAAAAGGAGCTCTCCAGTTCTGGGTTGAGGAGCAGAAAGGGGGACTTCTGACACTCAGAAACAGTGGAGGAAATCCCCAGTTTTTTGGTTTTTTGTTTTGTTTTGTTTTGTTTGTTTTTTTTGACTTATTCTCTTAATTCCATGCAATCCTGCGGGGGCTACAATCACAGCATCAGCTGGGGCTGAGATATATCTAAAACTGAGAGATGAGAACCTCCTCTACAATTAGGAATGGTTGTCTCAAAATAGTGGGGCAAGTACCTGTTGCTTCTGTTCTCTTTCTGCTGTCTGTTGCTTGGTATTGGACAAAAATTCAGTTGTGTGAAGCATACAGCAGAGCAGAGTAATGAAGCCCAAGCTTTCTGGCCAGAGAACTGACAAGGAAAACTCCAGGGTACCGAAAATCACGGAGAGAAAGGAACTAGGAAAAGCAACCCCATAAAGTTGTTTATGAACTTCTCTGCCACCCAGGAGTTGTACATATGTGGACATGGTCCTAAAGAGCATATAAAAGACTGAGAACTGAACTAAGCAGTAGACCACACGCAGTTTCTAGGCTAGCTACTCAGTGTCCCACACACTAGGATAGATCCTAGCAGCACTGCAGAGCTTTGAAAAAGGAAACTCACGTTGAAACGACGATAGTAGACTCAACATATAGCTTGGGATACAACCAGGTTGATGATCTGCTAAAATAAAAATAGTAACATTTCACTTGAAGCAGTAAAATATTGATTCTAAGTAGACTGTTGAAGTTAAGTATATTTAATGTCATCCCTAGAGCAACTTCTAAAAAAAAACTATACAAAGAAATAAATTCAAACATAAATTAAAATACCAGAAAATCAGATAGCCCAAAAGAAGGCAAGGAAGAAGAGAAATGGCGGATTTTTTTTTTTTTTTTTTACATAGAACAAGCAGAAAACAAATAATAAAATAATTGACCTAAATCCAACCTAATTAAATTAAATGGTCTAAACATACCAATTAAAAGACAGATTGTCAGAATGAATTTAAAAACATGATCTAACTATATGCTGTATACAGGAAACTCACTTTAAATATAATGATATAGGTACTTTAAAGGATAGAAAAATACTATCTAAACACAAATTAAAGCTTGAGTGGTTGTATTAATATCTGTCAAAATAGACTTTAGTAGGAAGAAAATAACCAGGAATAAAGAAAGACATTACAAATGATAGAAGGGTCAGTCACCAGGAAGGCATAAAATTCCTAAGCGTGTATGCACCTGACAATAAAACCTCAAAATACATGAATTAAAAACTGACAAAGCAGCAGACTAAACTGCAAGGATAATTAAATCCACAATTATAGGAAACCACACTGCTCTGCTCTTCGTATTCGATATAACTGACAGAAAATTAGCAAGTGTAGAGAACTGAATAACACCATCAGTCATTTGTATCTGATTCACATTTACAGAACATTCTACCCAATAATAAGAAAAAGAATAGGTTATTTCCAAGGATAGGTTGATCATTCATCAAGATAGAACATATACCAGATCATAAAACATCTTAACAGATTTAAAATCGCTGAAATTATACAAAGCATGTTCTCTGCTGATAATTGAATTAAACTACAAATCAATAAAAGGAAAATTTCCAAGTGGTTTAAAATTAAATAACTTACATTTAAATAATCTGTAGGTCAAAGAAGAAGCCTCAAAGTAGAAAATATTCTCTTTATTTTTATTTTTTTCTTTTTGGAGACGGAGTCTCATTCTGTCACCCAGGCTGGAGTGCAGTGATGCGATCTCAGCTCACTGCAACCTCCGCCTCCTGGGTTTAAGCAATTCTCCTGCCTCAGCCTCCCAAGTAGCTGGGATTACAGGCGTGCGCCACTATATCCAGCTAATTTTTGTATTTTTAGTGGAGGTGAGGTTTCACCATGTCGGCCAGGCTGGTCCTGAACACCTGACCTCAAGTGATTCACCCACCTTGGCTTCCCAAAATGCTAGGATTACAGGTGTGAGCCACCAGCCCGGCCAGATATTCTTAACTGAACAAAAATGAAAATATATTAAAATTTGCAGGATGGGCCTAGGAGTTCATAAACAACTTTAAAGGGTGCTATGCCAAGTTCCTCCCTCTCCCTGATTTCTGTCGTACTTTATACATAAATTATGGTGCATTCTTTGAGTGGACTACTAAGCAGTAAAAAGGAAGAACTATTGATACATACAACAACCTAGTTGAATTTCAAAGGCATATTGAGTGAAGGAAGCCAACTCAAAGGCTTATATACTATATGATTCCATTTATATGACATTCTGGAAAAGTGTGCTGCATACTTTTAAATGACCAGATTTCACGAGAACTCATTATCAGAAGAATGGTACCAAGAGGGATGGTGCTAAATCATTCATGAGGAATCTACCTCCATTAACCAGTCACCTCCCCCTAGGCCCCACTTCCAATACTGGGGATACATTTCAATATGAGTCTTGGGTAGGGGCACATATTTAAACTATATCAATAAATAAGAATTATTTAAACCCAGGATTCAAGACAAATGGACCTTAGAATAGCATACACAAAAGTAGAAAGAGGGCATATTTAGAAATACTGAAAGAATGGGTGTGGGGTTTGTGCCTGTAGTGCCAACCACTAAGGAGGCGGAGTCAGGGGGATCGCCTGAGCCCAGAAGTTGGAGGCCACATTGAGCTATGATAATGCCTGGCATTCCTGTGTGGGCAACAGATCGAGACTTAAAAAAAAAAAAAAAAAGGAAGAAAATAAAAAAGGCCAGAATGACTGGAATACTGAAAGTTGACCAAAGAGCAGTACAAGATGAGACTAGAGAGTTGGGCAAGGAACAATACAGCGTTACACTAAGGATTTGGGGTTTTATGCTAATAATGAAACAAGTTTTAAACATGATGTGATATGTTTAAGTGTGTCTTTTTAAATTATCTGGAATAATCTAGAGGAGATGTATTAAGTACTAGTTTCTTATTAAATACATTATTGTTTGTGTTATATAAAATAGTTCTTTTAGACAGTCGTAGATTTAGAAATTAGCCACACACACAAATAGAGAAGCTTGAGTTCCCAAGTCCTTCTAGTTTTTCACTTTAGAATACCTGTGGAATGATTAATTATGTGAAATAATTCATTAACAAGTATTTAATGCTCATAAGTATTCTTTTCTGCATGGAATAGTATGCTGTGGTCAACTGGTAGCTGTTTACAAGAGCTGATTGTTAAATTTTGGGGAATTTTAAAAATTGAGTGTTAAAGTCATTAAAAATTAAATTATATAAACTTATAATTATTTAAAACAAAGATAATGCTCAAAACTCATTACTTCCTAATTATTTTACATTTTATTACATATGTTCTCGAGACTCTTCATCTCTGTTGTATGGTGGAAATACTATATAATTGTGTGCCATCACACGTGTTTTATCAACTCCACATTCAGTGACATGTTGGTAGCTTGACATCAACCCCAATGGGAGTATTTACCCTTTGAAAATCATCAGACTTTATAAATCAGGGTTGTTTAATCCCAGAGAGCTGATTAAAAATTTTCCCAAGTAGAAATAAAAATATTTTGCCAAAGAAACAGATTAAAAATAAAGATGTGGTATAGTTGAAATAACATTGTTAATATCACTTTTATGCTAATTGATGAGTTACATAGATGTTTTCTGACTAAATTGTCAATCTAACCACAATGCATAAAATCTTTATGGGGAGAGTGGGGGTGGTAACTTGTATACCAGGTTCTAAATCATTTACAAAGGAACTTGTAGAATGTAACTCAAATGTTAAACTAGGGACTTCCTTATAGTTTTCTGTATTATAGTTTTGTGTATTTCAGTTTTCATTTTCCTTAATTAAGAGAGCATTTATCTAAAATACTGAGTTCTACAAAGTATAGTAGAATGAAAGCAAGCATAACACTTTTTAATAGCTTATAACCTAGACTGTATAAGAGAACTAAGAGCTTATTGTCCAATATACTTAGCACCAGTAAGATTTAAGGTAACAGTGTAGAAAATCTGGTCATGCCAGAGTCTCCTAAAAAACCATATCATCGATTAGTTGGACTTAGAAAAAAAAAGTTGAAAGGCTGAGGGTCATTTTTCAGGCTTAATAAAACACATCAAAATAGTTAGAAGACATCTACTAGATAGGTAAAATTACATCTTCATATTTTAAGCACTAGAGTAAGTTATTGAGGGGAGGGAATAATATCTTTCTTAATTGTTATCCAGAATGATTTCGATAAAACCAATTCCTTCATCTCAGTAAATCTCATTAATTCAGTGGTATGCTTTTAAGAGGTTATTGTCATTGGTTTGAATTTCTTATTCTTTAATTGGTTTTGATCTTCCATAGTGCTTTTGCATCTCTTCCAAAGCACAAACCTGGTTTCTGGTCAGATGTAGCTGCGGCTGTAGGTTCTCGATCTGCTGAAGAATGCCAGAGGAAATATATGGAAAATCCCAGAGGAAAAGGATCCCAGAAACATGTCACTAAGAAAAAGCCAGCCAATTCCAAAGGCCAAAATGGTAAACTTTGTAGTAAATAGTTTTTTCCGTAGTACTCAGTGTTGATTTCTGATCACTGAAATCAGATATGTTTTATATTTATCCATGAATATTAATAGGTATTTTCTTAAAATATTAAAGCTAGAAAGAATTTCAGAAATCATGTTTAATTTTTAAGTCTTACCTAGGTCTCTACTTCCATCAGTAGTAGTTTAGTAGCCTTGTGCTTTGAGTTTTAGGAATTCTGCAGTTAGATCTAGAGATTTCAGTATCTGAATTATTGTTCTGAGGGTTTAATTAAAAGGCACTTGGGTCAGATCCCCAAGTAATTTATGAGAAAGCTCAGAAAATACTCACTTTTCATAGTCCCATGATTACATACTCCTGTTCATGAGTACTAGTAAAAGGTTGATTATGCCAGAGAATTTCTGTAATAAGCATTAGTGAGAACCCAGTACCCCATCATAATTCAATAAGGTTTATATATTTTAGCAAAATCAATAAATTAGGCATTCAGCAAGAGGCAGTGTAGAGGCAATCATTCTTGCAATGTAAAGATCTTTTTGGCCAGGCGTGGTGGCTCATGCGTGTAATCTCAGCACTTTGGGAGGCCGAGGTGGACCGATTACTTGAGCTCACAAGTTCAAGACCAGCCTGGGCAACATGGCAAAACCCCATCTCTAGAAAAAAAAAAAGATGTTTTTAACCTGACCCTGCCTAATCTTAGCTTCTTCATGAGTATCCTATGGGCTAATCATATTGCACAAATCCCAGATCCCAGTGTAGAAATAATCATTTCTTCTATAGGAGACTTGTAAAATAAAAAGCTAAGTTTTCATTCTCTTTTTCCTTTCTTTATCTATATCTATATTTTTTAGAGAGATGGGGTCTCACTGTATTGCCCAGGCAGGTCTTGAACTCCTGGGCTCAAGCATTCCTCCTGCCTTGGCCTCCCGAAGTGCTGGGGTTACAGGGATGAGCCACTGAGCCTGGCCAAGGCTGAGTTTTTTTGTTTTGTTTTGTTTTGTTTTAACATGAATGCACAGTTTAGATTTTGCAAAGGCTATTAACTTTATAGAGCAGTTACTATAAATAACCAAATCCTTATCAAAATGGTTTGCTGACTCTTCAGGCAAGCGAGGTGATGCTGATCAGAAACAAACTATTAAGATAACTGCCAAAGTGGGAACTCTTAAAAGGAAGCAACAGATGAGGGAATTTCTGGAACAGTTGCCAAAAGATGACCATGATGATTTTTTCAGTACAACACCTTTACAGCATCAAAGAATACTGGTAAGAGGCACAAAATCATTGTTTTCCTTATCTGTATTGACTTTTGTATCTTTCATTTTTATGTATGGTAGTGTTCATCACTAATATTTAGGCGAAGGATCAGTAGCCTCCCTAGACGTGATCATAGTCTTATGGCAAACAATGTGCTGATATATGCCATTCTTACTAGTTTCTAGAGTCTGCACTTCAGTCGGTTCAAAGGTAATGTTTGTAGAACCAAACAGTAAAGTAAACCTAGAATTAGGCGAAACATATGTAAAGTTTAATATACTACCAAGCAAACTTTTTTTTAAAGGTGATAAAAGATACTGTGTAGTAATTGAAAGTAGGGATTAAATGATAGTAGCACAGTATTAAAAGATTTGAATGTATGAAAGAATTTTTGTCATATGAAGAGTAGAATAAGTAAAAATTTCAGTGACTGGAGTAATTCACAGCAAATAAAACCAAGCTAGTATCTGTAATATGAACAAGTCATTCAAATGTTACTGGAATAACAAAAAGTACCAAGATCACAGGAAAAGTGTGAAAGAGAAGAAATTCAAAAGGCTGAATAAACACTTGGGGAAGTAGTCATTTTAGTTAGTAATTCAAGAAAGTAAAGTAAGTTATATATGTATACTTTCTAAATTACAGAATCTTAAAAAAAAAAGTAAGTTAAAATATCCACTGCTAACAGAAGCAGTGCTGATACTGATACAGTCATACATCAGTGGGCATACAAATTGAATCGTACCTTTTAGTAAGAAAGCATTATGGCAATACATTATAAAAGCCATAAAGATTTATTCTATTCTTGAGAGTTTATCCTAAGAAATCCAAAAGCCCCAAATCTTTGCAAGATATTTATTGCAGTTTTATCTTTATAGCAAAAAACTGGAAACAATCTGTATATCCAGTAAAGATGTTTTTCATAAACACAGTGAAATACAATACAGATATTAAATGCACATTTAAGACTTTCTAGAATCTAAATATAAATGTTAAGAATATTAAGATTAGCGGGGCGTGGTGGCTCATGCTGTAATCCCAGCACTTTGGGAGGCCGAGGCGAGTGGATCATGAGGTCAGGAGATCAAGACCATTCTAGGCAACATGGTGAAACCCTGTCTCTACTAAAAATACAAAAATTAGACGGGCGTGGTGGCGCTTGCCTATAATCCCAGCTACTTGGGAGGCTGAGGCAGGAGAATCGCTTGAACCCCCTAGACAAAGATTGCAGCCACTGCACTCCCGCCTGGCGACAGAGCAAGACTCCTTCTCAAAAAAAGAAAAAAAAAAACAAAGATTATTAAGATTAAAGTAATGCAGAAATGTGTGGATAATAGACAACTGGACTATTGAGTATAAGAATTCAAACAGTTAGTGAGCTAGACATAAGCGTAATTTTTTCATCTACCAATTTCTTGTCATTAAATCATCTTCAATTTAAAAAGGCTACACAACGCTTTACAAAGTTTAGTAACATTAGCTGGGCCCCGTTTTTGCTTACACTGGTTATAGAGGGAAGTCGTCTTTTTTTTTGAGACAGAGTCTCACGCTGTCGCCCAGGCTGGAGTGCAGTGGCGCGATCTCGGCTCACTGCAAGCTCCACCTCCTGGGTTCACACCATTCTCCTGCCTCAGCCTCCTGAGTAGCTGGGACTACAGGCGCCCGCCACCGCGCCCGGCTAATTTTTTGTATTTTTAGTAGAGACAGGGTTTCACTGTGGTCTCGATCTCCTGACCTTGTGATCCGCCCGCCTCGGCCTCCCAAAGTGCTGGGATTACAGGCGTGAGCCACCGCGCCCGGCCGAGGGAAGTCTTAAGAGAGCCACCAGAGGCCCTGACAATGTTTTCTTCAAAACACTGTGGTCCACTAGGGTTTGTACCCTTTATGTTATCCCACCATCATTTCAGGTTCTATATGTGTATATTTTAGCCTAAATGCAATAGTAGCATCATAAAGAACAGAACTGCCGGGCATGGTGGCTCACGCCTGTAATCCCAGCACTTTGGGAGGCCAAGGTGGGCAGATCACCTGAGATCAGGAGTTCAAGACCAGTCTGGCCAACATGGTGAAACCCCATCTCTACTAAAAATACAAAAATTAGCTGGTGTGGTGGTGGGCATCTGTAGTCCCAGCTACTCAGGATGGTGAGGCGAGATAACTACTTGAACCCAGGAGTCGGAGGTTGCAGTTAGCCGAGATGGCACCATTTTACTCCAGCCTGGGCAACAAGAACGAAACTCCGTCTCACAAAAATGGAAATGTAAAGAACAGAACTAAAGTAGAAATAGACAGCAACAAATTATCTCATTTTCTGTGACATAGTTAACACTGCTTGAGTTCCTACTGAGGGCTAAGCATAATAGTAAGTGAATTAGAGTTTTGTTTTGTTCTGTTGATACGAAAGGTCAGATTTGTTTGCATATTGTCTATGCCTGCTTTCATGCTACAGTGCAGAGTTGAGTAGTTAGAACAGAGACTGGACCACAAAACCTAAAATATTCACTATCTGATTCTTTACGGAAAACATTTGCTGACCTCTGGTCTACATAACCTTTAGAAATAGGTGTTATTATCTCTGTTTTACACAAGAGAAATTAAGTCTTTTAAAGGCTAAGGCTCTGTCCTTGTCCTTGTTCCTTGACCTTAAAATTTCTAGCAGACACAGCCTAAACCTGTGCAACCAGCAGACCCCCATCACTCTTGTTTATCTTCTGTCAGGGAGAGCCTCAGCACCTTAGACCTATATAGTGTAGGATGAATCCCTTCTGTTACTGGCAGCGAATCCATACGGGTCTGCAGAAACCACAATTCTTACCTCCTCAGAAGAAAGAATTCTGGCCAGGTGTGGTGGCTTATGCCTGTAGTCCCAGCACTTTGGGAGGCCAAGGTAGGAGGATCCCTTGAGCCCAAGAGCTTAAGACCAGCCTGGGCAATATAGGGAGACTCCGTCTCCATTTTTTTTTTTAATAATTATGAAAATTTTTTAAACAGAGAATTTGACCAAGGAAACATAAGGCAGAAGGAGAAACCAAGGCAAGTTTTAGTGCAGGAATGAAAGTTTATTAAAAAACTTTAAAGCAGGAACCAAAGGAAGGAAAGTACTCTCAAAAGAGGGCCAAGCAGGTGACTTGAAGGATGGTTTAACTTTGTGACTTGGGGTTTTATATGTTGGCATGCTTCTGGGGGTCTTGTGTTCCTTCTCTCCTGATTCTGACTTTGGGGTGGGCTGTCTGCATGCCCAGTGGTGTGCTAGCACTTGGGAGGGGAGCAAGTTACAGTGTGTTTACTGAATTTGCACACAGGCTCACTTGAGGCTTTCTTCGCTTACCAGTCGAATGTCCGTAGGAGGTCATATACCAGTTAAACTCCTCCATTTTGCCTCTTAATGCACATGCTTGAGCCCACTCGCCCAGCTTCTGAGATCTTATCAGGAAGCTGCTCATCACCAATTTTAGGTGTTTCTGTTTATTGAGAGATTGCCTTTCCCTGGTGCTGGCTGCAATTTATTATTATTTTAGAGACACAGTTAACAACCACCTGACCATCATAGGATGGTTGCCTAATAACATTCCTGGTAGGGGATGGGGAGGCCTGCTCATTCCCTGCTTATCCCTGACTAGCTACCTGCTGTAACATTCCCACTTCCACAAGTCACCAGTCAAGGTTAGCTGTTTCCAGCTGGAGGAAGCTAATGGTGTTTATGGCCCAGGGGAGGTTAGGCTTGTTTCCAACCCAGAGCTGTTTCAAGCCCAGGGGAGGTTAGGCTTGATGGCTTGTTTCCAACGTAGTCAGTGGGATGGAACTGGGAGGAATAGAAAAGATGGAGGAAGAGAGATTAGGGCCCATACACACATTAAAATTATACACCTACATGTGCAAACAAATGGTGCACTGCCTCCAAACAAATCCCCAGTTAAGAGGACTGGGTAGAGTTCCAAACTCCTTGCCTCAGTTTCAAACAGCCCCCACCAGGGGACTGAGTCCAATGTGAACAAAGCCCTGAGGGTGCCACAAATACAAATGCGTAAAAATGGCCAAATGGTGACACCAACAGCTAAGTCTAAACAGAGCAGAGACCCAGCAACACCCTGAAAAGAGTCAGAGGGAGGCTAGGTGCACATCAGCAGCTCACCCAGTTCCAACGTTTGTCGACTTCTTCAAAATGTCACACTCTCTTTGTATCAGTGAAGCTTTGGAAGCAGCAGATGCTGTGACAAAGAGAAAAGGAGGTTCCGCAAGACAAAGGCACATTGGCAGCTGCTGGAAGCTCCCCTAATGTTCTTTCTATGGGGTCAGCTAGCCACGAGCAGCTGGCACTCACAGGTGGCTCCATGGCCCCATCTAACAGAAGATCAGATAGGTGGGTCTGGAGCCACCTGTGAATACACAGGGCTCCCTGTATGGGCCACCAAAAATTGTAACCAGCAGAGGAGTCCAACTACTCGCCACTTGTGAAAAGAAGACAATATAACAAGAGCAAGGTGTGACAGAGTTTTATTATCTGCCAGCAAAGGGAAGTGTGGGTGAAATTCCAAAAATTCCAGTCTTCAATTTGTGGAGTGAACATAGGAGTTTTTAAAGAGAGAATGGTTTGGAATGCAGGAGAGGAGGGGTTAGGAGGTGTCAGGTGGCTCAGTGTGCTTCAACAGCTTATCTTGAAATATTATTCCATTTGGTGAAGGGGCCAGCACCATCCTGGGCCCAACCAGGTTACAAATTAATTGTAGTGGATGGTGCCCAACCAGGTTACAAATTAATTGTAGTAAATCTTGCAGTAAATTTCTAGATGGGAGTGAGTTTTGGCCTTGACTGGGGAGAGAATTATTAAAGTATCCAGTTTGTGCCAGGATCCAGCCCCTGAAGCTTCTAAGGAAATATATGACCAGATAAACGAGCATGGTGTGCACTTAAAAAGTGTCTAGGTAAATATATGTGCATAAGGCATGGGAGCATAGAATGGGTAAAGAAAGGGAATGGAGGTTCACATTTTGAGGCTGTATTTCAAGATGAATGGAAACACATATGCAGTTTATCTCAAAGTTGTATCTTAAAATTGGGGAGAAAGGAATAAAAAAGTTTTAAAACCTGGTTTGAAGCCACACTACTCGGTTACAGGCTGAATAAAGAGGGTGACAAATACAGTTTCTCAGAAACATTTAATAGAGACTTTTGAGCAGAAGCCATCTCTTGGGTGGCCACAAGATGGTGGATTTATGCACTGTTATCACCCCAGACCCAGGGTTTATATACCATAGGGAATTTGCCTAAGGGACGGATTTATGGTAAGTATGTGTTTACGGTAACACCAAGGTTGTTTTGACCTAAGGACAAAATTTCTGGTAAGTACATGGAAGTAGAAATCTTAGAGGCATTTCCAGAACCGGGTTTAAGCAGAAGTCAGCATGGTGAATTAGCATCTAAAATGGAGTTCCTCTAGCCTCTACTCCTCTACCTACTATTGTTTTTAATTATCTAACTTGGAAAGTTATAAGAAGGAGAACCAACCTATCAGTCCTCCAAAAACTATTTTGTGATAATGAGAAAATACATTTTATGGGGTGTCTGCTGATGATAAATACTTGTTTTCTAGTTGCCAAGTTTCCAGGACAGTGAAGATGATGATGATATTCTGCCAAATATGGACAAAAATCCAACAACTCCATCATCAGTTATCTTTCCATTGGTAAAAACTCCTCAATGTCAGCATGTCAGTCCTGGCATGCTAGCTTCTATAAATAGGTAAATATTCATGCATATGATATTTTAATTCTCTGCATCAGAGTAGTGAGGAACATTTAAACATTTCATGAGGACCATAGATGCCAGTAATGGGAAGAGTCATTATTTAAAAAATCAAGAATGTATAGTTTCTAGAAGTTAAGGATGGACAATTTCATCAAGTCAGGGTTCTATTCAATAAATAGCACTGTGATATAATCCACATTTACTTCTGGATCAAAAAATGGATCAAGGTTTTACTTGTAAAAAATTAAAAAAAAAAAAAAAAAACTAAAGAAACCTTGGAGAATTATTTTATAATACCAGATTAGTGATGGTCTTTCTAACTATAATATAAAACCTACAAGCCATTAATGAAAAGATGAATAAAGTCAACTATATAAAAATGTTTACCAAATTTTACCTGGTACCAACCACTACAAACAAAAGACAACCTGAGAAAAGAATATATGCAGCTTGTCACAGGCAAAAGGCTAATTTCTGTAATATATACAGCATTCCTACAAATTAACAAGGAATGCATTGTTAATTTTCATGCATTGCTAGTGAGAAGGTAAATTAGTGCGATCTTTGCAGCAACAATCTGTAAGTATCAAAATTATAAATGCACATACCCTTTGACTTAGGAAGTTTACTTACAGAATTGTGAATGTACATCTTATTCATGGTAGCATTGTTTAAATTGCAGTACCTCAAAAATCTATCAGTAGGGACTAATTAAATGAATCCTCGTCCATTATGTAGTCATAGAAATTAATGAAGAGCCAGGCACAGTGGCTGAAGCCTGTAATCCCAACACTTTGGGAGGCTGAGGTGGGAGGATCACTTGAGCCCAGGAGTTTAAGACCAGCATGGGCAACATAGGAAGACCCCATTTCTACCAAAAGAAAAAAAAAAAGTTAGCAGGATGCAGTGAGGAAAGCCTGTGGTCCCAGCTACTAGGGAGGCTGATGTAGAAGGATTGCTTGAGTCCCAGAGGTCTAGGCTGCAGTGAGCTGTGATTGCAACAGTTGCACTCTAGCCTGGACAACAGAGTGGGATCCTGTCTCAAAAAAAAAAAAAAAGGAATTAATGAAGATATTTTTTATGGCTGTTATGATAAAATGCCTAAGATACATTAAATGAGAAAAAGGTAGATGTAGTGAATAATATACTGTTTGTGTAAATAGAACCTATATGTGTGTATGCATATATGTATATACTTGTGTGTGTGTATATAATTGCTTTTATTAGATTAAGTATTTCTAAAAGGATGCATAAGAAACCAAAACATTGGTGATCTTTAGGGAGAACTAAGGTAGCTAGAGGAAGGAGAGGGGGGCTTTTGAATTTTGAACCATGTGAATACAGGAACAATTTGAAACATGTACATAAATAAAATTAAGAAAAAAGTAGGGGTGACTAACAATAAAATTTCACCAAAAAAAGATGGAAAGTAGTAAGAATGAGGCCTGAAAATAGGCTATTCCATTTGGAGAGTAAGAGGCTATTGCTGATCTTAGAGCAATTTCCACAGAATGAGAGGCAGAAGCAAGATAATAATGACTGAGAAAAACACTATTCAGTACTCTCAGGAAGCCTGCTAAAATTTTAATTTGCACTTATTGGATAAAAATATAATTTTCCTAGGCATCTAAAAGTTATTTTTTATTTTAGTATTTAGTGCAGGTGAAAGCATATTGAGAATACAATTTTGGACAAACTTTTTGATAAGCACTTTGACCAAATCATCAAAAGCCTTAAAATATTCATCCTTGGCTGGCACGGTAGCTCACACCTATAATCCCAACACTTTGGGAGGCTGAGGCCGATGGATCACGAGGTCAGAAGTTTGAGACCAGTCTGGCCAACATAGTGAAACCCTGTCTCTACTAAAAATACAAAAAATTAGCCAGGTGTGGTGGTGTGCGCCTGTAATCCTACCTACCAAGGAGGCTGAGGCAGGAGAATCGTGTGAACCCAGGAGGTGGAGGTTGCAGTGAGCCGAGATCACGCCATTGCACTCCAGCCTGGGTGACAGTGCGAGACTCCGTCTCAAAAAAAAAAAAAAAAATTCATCCTTTTGGCCATTGAATTTTATTAGACACTTTAAGGAAATATGAGATTTGGACAGGCATGTATTTATATGAACAAAGATGTTCACCATAAAACATAATACTGAAAGTTTGAGAATGACCAAAACATCCAAAAATAAGGAAAGTTATAAATTAAGATTTATCCATATAATGGAATATGAAACAAATCATGTCTTCAAGAATGTTTAATGACAGAAAAATATCCAGTGGATAGTAGTTTTTTAAAGCTAGGAAAACTACATTCAGTATGATCCCAATTTTATGTAACAAATTCATAAGGAAGGAAATTTCTTAACTTACACATCACCAGCCATTATTTCTAGGTTATAGAATGACACCAGTGTGGGTTGTGAGTTTTTGTTTTTTGTTTTGGGGGATATTTTCTGTCCATTTACATCACTTTTACAATTAAGGAAATCCGATACACTCACTTATGTCATGTATCTATATTGTCTAAAACTTTTTCTTAAAAAAAAGATTTTTTTTTTTTTTTTGAGACGGAGTCTCGCTTTGTCGCCCAGGGTGGAGTGCAGTGGCCGGATCTCAGCTCACCGCAAGCTCCGCCTCCCGGGTTTACACCATTCTCCTGCCTCAGCCTCCCGAGTAGCTGGGACTACGGGCACCCGCCACCTCGCCTGGCTAGTTTTTTGTATTTTTTAGTAGAGACGGGGTTTCACCGTGTTCGCCAGGATGGTCTCGATCTTCTGACCTCGTGATCCGCCCGTCTCGGCCTCCCAAAGTGCTGGGAATACAGGCTTGAGCCACCGCGCCCAGCCAAAAAAAAAAAGATTTTCTTAGGCTTCTTCACTATCTTTGACTTTACTATCTCTAGTAATTGATGAACTTTTCATAACAGTTTTAAGTAATCAAACAGTTGTATCACTTCAGAAGTGAAAAACTCTTTGTCTTCAGAGACATCTCTTTGACAATAGACTTACGAGTTGCTGATCCTGAACAAGTGGCTAGGCCTGTTCATTTGTTTTTTGTTTTTGAGATGGAGTTGCTCACGTTGGAGAGCAGTGGCACGATCTCGGCTCACTACCACCTCCATCTACCAGGTTCAAGCAATTCTCATGCCTCAGCCTTCCAAGTAGCTGGGATTACAGGCACATGCCACCGTGCCCGGCTAATTTTTGTATTTTTAGTAGAGATGGGGTTTCACCATGTTGCCCAGGCTGGTCTTGAACTCCTGACCTCAGGTAATCCACCAGCCTCAGCCTCCCAAAGTGCTGGGATCGCACCTGTTCATTTGTTAAGCAGTTTGCTAATACCTGATGAGGTCTATTCATTGCTATACAGCAGTGTTTGATTCAGATAAGTATCTTAATACAGTCACATTTCTACATGTCAACTTTAAGGTTGTTCCCAAATAGTCATAAAGAACAGGATACTCAGGTATGTAAGATCTTAGAGCCAAGGGAGAGTATGGAAATGGGTGTTCAGCTGGTATTAACTGTCATAAGTGGGATTAGGAATTGTGGGTTTTAGGAATTAAAAACAACCAACCATTCTACTTGGCTTTTAATCTCGTCAGTTATGAGTCAAGCCTATTTACTTGTAAGGGAAGAGATAAGGTAAAGGAAATGAAAAAAACAAAACAAAAAAATTTGGTGGTTGGTATGGGGAATTCAAGAAAGATAAAGTTTTGTAGAAATAAAAGGCTTGATGAGCTGGATTGGAAACCCAGCACAGTTGGAAAAATTGAGGGTTTTCAATCACCAGGCATATCTTTAAAGTGAATAAACTGAGATTCAATTAGTATAGGGAAGGAAGTGAACAATGGTACAGCAAAAGGGAGTCCAAGGACCAGAGGTCTCAGTGGGAGTTTTGGAAAATGAAGAGAGGCAGCAAGATACTGGAAAGAGCGTAGACAGTACAATGAGCAGTAAGCAAAGCATAATTTCCCAAAATAGCCTTATTCAGTATTTCCTTTAAAATGTTTGAGCGTTTTGCCCATCTCCATAGGCACATTGTATTGTCCTCTTTAAAATACAGAATGTACTTTTTAAAGATGGAAATACATTTGAGGTCAGGCATGGTGGCTCATGCCTGTTATCCCAACACTTTGGGAGGCCCAGGAGGGCAGATTGCTTGGTGAGCTCAGGAGTTCAAGAGCAGCCTGGGCAATGTGGCGAAACCCTGTCTCTTAAGAAAAATACAAAGATTAGCCAGGCGTGATGGCATGTGCCTGTAGTCCAAGCTACGTGGGAGGCTGAGTTGGGAGGATCACGTGAGCCCAGGAGGCTGAGGCTACAGTGAGCCATTATCATGTTACTGCGCTCCAGCCTGGGCGACAGAGTGAGACCCTGTTTCAAAAAAAGAAATACATTTGAAATTAATTTAGGCAATTGTTGTTCAACCTGTGGTTAAAAGTATGACAGTTAACTGAAAATTATTAAGTTGACTTAAAAATATTGTTGACTTAAAATTATTTTGTATTCAAACAGGAATGATTGTGATAAATATGTTTTTCGTATGCAAAAATATCATAAAAGTAATGGTGGTATTGTCTGGGGCAACATCAAGAAAAAATTAGTAAGTATTTTTCTTTATCCAACACATATCTATGAAACAACTTTAATATATGATAAACTGTGGTAGTTATAAGTGATGTGACAGTCCCTGTCCCTAAAGTGATTATAATGTAATAAGTTACAATAATGAAGCCATGAATGAGGTAAGTACATAAGTACTGTAGGATTACAGATGGCATTACATAGACTGAAACATTGGAGCAAGGAGAAAATGGGTAAAAACTTTGATTTTTGGGAAATGAAGGGTGGTAAAAATATACACAGGTCTGGGAAGGATATTTCAGGCAAAACACAAAAGCTTATCTGTTCAAGGATTAAAGAATAATTCAGACTGAGTCATGATTCTCATAAAATAAGACATTTCATCAAATCCTATGTAGCTTTAAAATGGTTTCAAGTGTTTTTCAGATGTAGCTACTTAATTTTATTTTTTTACATTCTAACATTTAAAATCCAACTACAGAAAAATTTTTAACTAAAAGATGCCTTAATAGAATGATCTGTATCCCTCAGAGAAAAGATTAGGACAATGCTTTATCCCCTTGAATTACTTTTTAAATTTTTAATTTTCTGATTTTAATTGCAATAACTGATTATCAATCAGATATAAGTACTAGGATTCTGAAAAAAAGTATTTCATCTCAAATTTCGTCAAAGTAAGTAGCTAATCTCAGAGAATGGTAACTTATGGGAACCCCCTTGAGTCCCTTGCTTTATGACACTGAGCAAGTTACTTAAGCTTTCTAATATCATTTTATTCATGTGTGGTATGATAATGGGGATCATGATTATATTGATTTATGTTACCAAATGATTTTGAGGGCTAAATGATATAATAATGTTTTACCTCATGTCAGAAAAAAATACATTTATATCACAGTCTGTGAGCATGAATTTGTATCTCAAAAATTTCTTCAAACAGTACTTACTCTTAGTATAGGGGCTATTATATTTTTTATTCTGTTACTTTTTATTTTTAAAAGATTTAATGATTGCCAGCCATGGTCAATAGTTTGATAAGCATTGTAATGTGTGTGAGCATGTACTTCAAACTTGCCATTTACATTACCATTTTAGCCAAGAATTTCAAGTACAGAGAATTAAAATTCTGCTAGTACAAAACATTGTACTGTTAAATTAACAGACTGTAGGTAAAATACAGTAATTACTATTCTGTATAGTAATTACTATACTGTAATAGTATAGTATTGTAATTATAATTACTATATGTAATCATGATAAATTTTGTTTATATTTTACGTTTACTAAACCAGTATATTCATTACCTAATTACTTAGTACATTTTGGCAACTTTTGGAGGCCCATAGACTATCCTTTAACTGCTATAGCATTAGTTTATAGTTATGAGTAGTGTTTGCCAGCAGTGGGAAACAACATTGAGTAAGTCATGGTTCTTGCCCTGAATAAACCCAAAAGAGAATTAGGCATTTCACAGATAATTATAATGTGATTAAATGTTGTTATAGGCATAGTAACCTATAGTTCAAAGTAACCTGGGGATAAGCATGCTTAATTTTGTCTAGATTTGAGATAGATTTCACCAGGAGGTACCATTTAGCTATTAATAGTAACTCTTTTATAGGTTGAAACTGATTTCTCAACTCCAACACCAAGAAGGAGAACCCCACTTAACACAGGTAATATACTTACAGCTTTCTTTTGTGGCTCAGTTCTATTATAAGGTAGATTCTTTATTTAAATGGTATTAAAATTAATTGCTCTTAAGTGGACAGACTTAGCATTTTATTCCTTATAGTTGTTTTCAGTTTTATTGAAAGTACTTTTAGAAATTTATTAATCTTTTTATTAAACTTCTCTTCACAGATTTAGGAGAAAACTCTGGTATTGGAAAACTTTTCACTAATGTTGTGGAATCTTTAGATGAAGAAGAGAAAGATTATTATTTTTCAAACTCTGATTCTGCATAGTAAAATGAGAAAATATGATTCCTGGGATTTTTATCATAAAGCAGACAGTGTGTTTGTATTTTCAACTGGAGTACATGTATTTTCTTTGTAAAGTAGCTTCCTATGAAAATGTGGACTTCTTTGAAGGTTTCATGTGTTTGTGTTCAAACTAAAATATCCTTATTGCTCTAGTACTAAAAATGTAAAGAAAATTGTTTTTGCTTGTGTAGACATCTGTACATTTGTTTTTGCATATTAAAATATATAGATACTTTTTAAATATGCATCCAAGTCTTTTTACTTTAAGAAAATCATTTCCCAAACAGATTTTTTTTTTTAATTTCAAGAAAGTTTTGCTACCATTTAAGTAAGTAAGGGAAGGCGACAAGGATGACAGAGGTTGTACTGGTAGCTATTGAATTCATGAAAACTTTTAAGTTAGCATTTGTTACCAGTTATTATCCAAGCCAGAGTAGGATTTGTTACCAGTTGTTATCCAAGCCTAATGTTTAAATTACACATTGTTGGAATTAAATTACACATTGTTGACATGCTCCTCTCCTGATTGTTTTTATTTTATGTGATTGGCATATCTATGAAACCTATGTATATTTAGTTTATTGCTTTGCCATTATTTTACTAGATATTTATTTTATTTTACTAAATAATTATTTACTATTTTGTTCTCTAATTTTTAAGTGTTATTTACATATGCAGATACAGCTTAACTATTTTGACTAGATTAGACAGTTAATAGATCCACCATTAGTAATCAATATATTATGTCATAATAAACATCCTTTTTCTTTCACTGAAATTTCGTTTAGAAATAAACTTATTTTCGCTTATTATGTTTTGAAACTTGACATATAGGATATTTTCCTTCTGGCTACACATTCATCTACCTTTGTTCTCTATTTAGATTATTCAAATAAAGTTAGTTTGCTTTTATAATACTGGTTTCTTGTTTTTTGTTTGTTACTAATTACTGGGTGATAGAAATAAAAACAAATCACGAGTGGTCCTGTTTTAAGTTTCCTCAAAAAAAAAAAAAAAAAAAAAGTAACATTTTCTTGTTTCTTAAGTGTTTTAGTCAGAGCAGGCCTGGTGTCATATACCTGTAGTTTCAACTACCTGGGAGGCTGAGGAAGGAGGATTGCTTGAGCCTAGGAGTTCAAGGCTGAAGTGTGCTATGATCATGCCTGCAACTAGCCACTGCAGTCTAGCCTGGGCAAGAGAAAAAGACTCCTCTTAAAATAAATAAGTAAATAAAATAAAATAGTAATAATCAGCAGTTGTATAATTATAGGACTCATGGAAACACTGTAAAAAGAACAGTGCAATTGGACTAAGATTATTCTTTAAACTACTATGATTATTTCTGCCATAAAGACCGTTGGTGGATATAGGATGGATCAAAAGAAAGGTTTATTTTGGAGTGGCCAAAAAAAAGTGCTGTTGTATTACTTGAGTTGCCAATACTTGATCTAATACTATACTGCTTGGAGTTAATGGATAGTGTTTTAGGAGTTAAGAAGGTGGTTAAATCCCTTAACAAAAAGTAAAAAGGTAATTGAAATGGCATAAACTTGACTCAAATCAAGAGTCTGACCCCTACTGCCTATATATTCCCTTGTCCTATCAGAACTCCTCCAGCGCCTTCCCTATTCTAAGGTATCTCACCTGCCAGGTACCTGGTTTGTCCCATTTCTATCAGGTCATAAGATGAACTAATAATAAAGTTTAAGGTAAGTAACCTCCAAAGGAGACTTAAAAGTGGAAAAGAAAAAGACCTTAAGGACTTAAATAATAAGATGGATAATCAATGGTTAATGGCTACCAATGAGTATAGGAGGAGGCTATTGCAAGCCTAAATATGGATAGAGCTCTCCACACAGAAAGCATAAATAAATGAAATCCTCTAGGTTATGTCTGTAACACCATGTTAATGTACGTAATATTTTTTGTCTGATGGGTACACACACAGCTGAGTCTGAGCATGTGGTATCTCTGAGGTTGAGGGACTGCATGATTCTGGCATGCAGCTGGGGCAAAGCACCACCAGATGCCCCTACCCACAGTCCCTGCTGACAGTGTAGCAGCAGCATGATGCATGAAGATGTAGCACAGTGGAAGGAGAAAGGCTCCTTTCCTCCTGTCAAAGCTTAGCATTGTGCTCACTACTAAAGGAGAAATACTCAAAAAGTCTAGTTACAGAAAATTGATAACTGCACACTAGGCAATAACTTACAGTGTTTCCTCTCTCTGGTTTTGACAGAATTATTGAGCAGCAGACATAAGAAGTCAGCTGCTTTCAGACAAGTTGAGAGTTGATACTATCTCAAAGGAGCTAAGCAGAATAACTTTTTTGTCCCCTTTTATCAACACCATAGAGTGAAAGAGAATCATATCTAGTTTCTGGGTTCTGCTTCTAGATTTGCCAGCCTAAACTTGAATAAGTCACTTGTTTCTGGGCATCACTTTTATCATTTGGTAAGAAAGGGAAGAGAAGTGATTTGAATTACATGAGCTCTGAAGTCCCTGCCAGATTTAAGGTGAGGAAAGCTCTCTGCAGTGAGGCTGGTTCAAGTACCCAACAATGTAATAGGGGTAAAAATGAGGCCGAGAATAAAGGACTCACATAATTAAAGGCTGCTTTAGTACTAGACTGACTAGAAGAAAGATGTCATATATATTGCAGATACAAGCAAAGCCTTCTTTTTTTGTTTTTGTTTTTGAGATAGAGTCTGACTCTGTCGCCCAGGCTGGAGTGCAGTGGCGCGATCTCGGCTCACTGCAAGCTCCCCCTCCCAGTTTCACGCCATTCTCCTGCCTCAGCCTCCCAAGTAGCTAGGACTACAGGTGCCCGCCACCACGCCCGGCTAATTTTTTTGTATTTTTAGTAGAGACAGGGTTTCACCGTGTTAGCCTGGATGGTCTCGACCTCCTGACCTCGTGATCTGCCCAGGATTACAGGCGTGAGCCACCGTGCCAGGCCCCAAGCAAAGCCTTCTTAATGTCATCACAGACAACAGAATGGATCAAAACAGTAAATGTAATGTGGTCAACATAATGGGCCTGAATTCAGTAATTTATATTAAAAAGAAACTTTCTAAGTCCAAACCAATATACCACCTTGAATATATTTCAGCAACAAAAAAGAGTAAGGTAGCTGGGAGTTTGTATTAGTCTATTCTCACACTGCTATGAAGAAATAACCCAAGACTGGGAAATTTATAAGGAAAAGATTTTAATTGACTCACAGTCCTGCATGGCTGGGGAGGCCTCAGGAAACTTACAATCATGGTGGAGGGGAAGCCAACGTTTCCTTTTCCACATGGCACTAGGCGTGAGTACTGCAGAGTGAACAGAGGAAAAGCTCCTTATAAAACCATCAGATCCTCTGAAAACTATCACTAGAACAGCATGGGGGAAACCGCCCCCATGATCTAATCACCTTCCAGGAGGTCCCTCCCCAACATATGGGGATTATAATTCAGATTATAAGTCAAGATGAGATTTTGGTTGGGGACACAGCCAAACCATATTAAGAGTTCATATTAACAGATTTGACAGTACTTAACTGGGACACACCTCTGGTCAGATAAACATTCAGTTAAGTTTTCTACTTTCCTAGTTACTGGGTCATTTATCTCACAACCACCCATCACCCACACCTTACCAAGTACACATATTTAGAATCGGTACACTTAAAGTATACTATCTACACATGGGAAAAATCAACAAGTTGGCTGTAGTTAGACATATCAACTTTACTATTTATCACAACAGTACAACTTTAATCTTGGGAAACATTCCAAAGTATATCTCTAGCTTAGCTTTTACTTTCTTAAACTACCCTTAGTAACACTTTTAATAAACCTTCTTTTATTTAATAAAAAAAATTAGTTTCATAATCTAGTCAAAATGATCACCAAACATCAGATTTTTATTTTTTAATAATTTATATAATCTATATAAATAAAAATATGTACAATATAAAATATATTTAAGGAAATATTCTATTTACAAATAAACATAATCACAAAACAGCAATGATTATTGAAGTACGTTTAATATTGTGAGAGTTCCTTGAAAACCCCATCTTTAGCAGCCTGCTTATGCATCAGATTTCAGTCTATCTTGGTTAAGATCATTTGGTAACATTTGTATGTCAAATACATAGTGAATATATCTATAGATCTCCTCAGCCTTCTGATGAGTTACTTGTGCATACATGGAGATTTCTTGAGGTGTGCTGAAAAATAAATGAGACAAAATCATTACACTAGGACTTTTGGCTTTTATAAAATTTAATATTACCTAAAGAACACCAAACACAGTAGCCTTTAAGGAAATCATCTCAAGTATTATCTGTCCAGCTGATGTCTTGAAAATTAGTTTGGATAAAACAGCTACTTGGTTCCTTTCCTTAAAATTATCTAGAAAAACAATTCCAATATCTTCAATGAACTGAATGTTTTTGTGTTCCCCAAAATTCATATGTTGAAGCCCTAATCCCAATGTGATGGTATTTGGAAGAGGCAACTTCGAGAATTAGTTGATAAAGGTGGATATCCTCGTGCACTTATAAGAAGAGGTCAAAGAGCTAGCTAGCTCTATTTCTGCCATGTGAGGATACAATGAGAAGGCAGTAGTCTATGACTCAGTACAAAGCTCTCTCCAGAACCCAGCCATATCTCAGACTTCCAGTATCCAGAACTGGCAGAAATAAACTTCTGTCATTTATAAATTACCCAGTTTATGGTATTTTAGCATTGCAGCATGAGCTAAGACAGTATCTGATGTAGGCCTTTAATTAAAATGAACTACATTCTAAAATCTCCCTCTTCAAGCAATATAAATGCTCATTTTTCTTGTTACAGAACTGAAGAGCCCAGAAATGTTAGATTGCAAGGTCAAATGTAACTGCTATTTATTGTCTCTCCACAGAGCTCTAAGGTTCTCAAAGGAAATCCCTACACCTATTTTTTCTTTTTTTCGATTAATGTCCCTCAGCTTCATATAGTAACTAATATATGTTGGCAGGCAAAAAATGTTTACTGAATAAAATCTAACAGGCACGATGCCTCTTAAATTTTTTTAACGTTAAACTTCTATGGAATGCTTTTAAGAATCTTTTAGAAGTAATCATTTAAAAATATTACAACAGACATACCTGTTAGCCATCCTTTTCACAGATGAAAACTGGTGACACATATTTAATGCAGTTATATAACTTATATTAGGAATACTTAAATAAAACTGGAGTGCCTCACTTTTACTACTATTCACCACTGTTGGAACATGAATACCAACATTCTTTCTTTGTTCCACTAAAGACAGTTCCTTTAGCAAATCTGCAGTTTCTTCTTGGCAGGAACTGAAAAGAATTCGGATTCCAGCGCCAATTAAGGTAGTCAGCAGGCTGTCATAGCTTTTTGTTCTCCTAAACATCCTTGATGCGTCTCCTAAATATTTATATTTAGGGAAAGGCAAACTTTAGTAACTAATATCAAGTAGAATCATTAATATACTTTATTTTATTAAAATCCCAAGATCTACACCATTGGCAAACTAGTGCCACATTCTGCTAATGAGAAACCCTACAACTAATGTTTCTCAAATATCTGAGAAAGAAAATAGGGATAACTATGAGCACCTTGAGCTGGAATCAACATAGAAAGGTGAATAAGGAAGAGCTTATATTCCTACATAATTCACTCCTGAAGGCCAAGATTGTATTACTCATCTCTAATTTTTCATGCTAGCTCTGAGGAAGGGCGCATTAAGTACTGGTTTAAGTGATATAAAATTATCTTATGTATTTATTCCAAAGAATCACTCAACAATTACCCTGTACACCCATTTTAATGTCATCTTGCCAATTAGTTCCCTACCCTTTCTTGTTCATTTTCTATTCCATATTCTACTTAAATCCTTTTATTGGTATTCCCTATCATGGCCCTCGATACTTTTCTATAACCTTTGCCATGTTACTTTCCTGTCTACTCCAAATCTATTTCCTTTATCCCTGACTTTTCAAATTAAAAAGAGGCTGGGGCTGGGCACGGTGGCTCACACATATAATCCCAGCACTTTGGGAGACCGAGGCAGGCAGATCACAAGGTCGAGAGATCGAGACCATCCTGGCCAACATGGTGAAACCTCATCTCTACAAAAAATACAAAAAAAAAATTAGTTGAGCGTGGTGACACACGTCTGTAGTCCCAGCTACTCAGGAGGCTCAGGCAGGAGATTCACCTGAACCCAAGAAGCAGAGGTTGCAGTGAGCCGAGATTGCACCACTGCACTCCAGCCTGGGTGACAGAGCGAGACTCTGCCGCAAAAAAAAAAAAAAAAAAAAAGGCTGGGCATGGTGGCTCATGCCTGGAATCCCAGCACTTTGGAATGCCAAGGCTGGCAGATCACCTGAGGTCCAGAGTTCGAGACCAGTTTGACCAACATGGTGAAACTCCGTCTCTACTAAAAATACAAAAATTAGCTGGGCATGGTGGCACATACCTGTAATCCCAGCTACTCAGGAGGCTATGGCAAGAGAATTGCTTGAACCTGGGAGGTGGAGGTTGCAGTGAGCTGAGATCGTGCCAGTGCACTCCAGCCTGAGTGACAGAGCGAGACTCTGTCTCAAAAAAAAAAGGAAAAAAAAAATTGGGTAACCAAAAGATAAAATGACTTATCTAAGGCCACATGGTTCACCAATGACAAAATGGGGATGAAAAAGCTGCCCAATTCCCATACCAATGTTTTGCATAAACTACACTATTACCAAAAGTATAAATGTTCAATTCTTCTGCAGTGGCTTTCACAACTACATGATTTTACTTAGTCCTCATAATATCACAAGATGAATAGGACAAGTGTATTATTAGTTCCTCAGAGGGAGTGACTTGTCAGTGCAATGTCTCATAGAGAAACCATAGAAACGGTGTGTCTTCTGATTCCGTATCTCATGATCTTTTCACTGTTCTTGACGGCTCGCCATACAATTGAATAATTACTGCAGAAATAACCTACCTGAAGCTCCAATCCTGTACTTCCAAATGCATCCTAGGCACCCACTTCAGTGACCCACTGAGAACTCGATCTTAACGTGTTCAAAATTGAACTTTCCTTGTCCCTCTTATCTGTTGCTTCCATTATATTCATAATTGCAATAAACAGTACCAC
This sequence comes from Theropithecus gelada, assembly GCF_003255815.1. Lineage (NCBI taxonomy): Eukaryota > Metazoa > Chordata > Mammalia > Primates > Cercopithecidae > Theropithecus > Theropithecus gelada. The sequence goes on along the minus strand of NC_037675.1, from coordinate 46,637,760 downwards.
TATTTAACTGCTCAATAACCAAGAAGTTGGTCAACTCAGTAATTCTCAACTCCTCCCACCAACTCTTGCTAATCCTGACTCCTTAAACATCTTCCGAATACTACTACTCCTCCCCATTGCTGCCTTATTTAAGGCCCTCATTCTTCGTGGGTTCCTGAAACAGTCTTACATTTGGCAGACTTGCCTTCAATTTCCAACCCTTCAGTTCTCATAAGCTGTATTTAAATACAATAACTAATGAAAGCCATTATGGCTGCAGGAAAATAAGAATGACATTCACCAGTGAGGTGTTTATATTTTAAGAGTTCCCACATCCTAATAATAGAAGAATAAACTAAGTTAACAGTCAAGTTCCTTTACAGTCTTATAAACAAAGATATTTAAAAATACAAACCTGTTTTTTCTCTGTCCTTTTCCACAATCACACATATTCTTTCAAACATACTCTGCAGGTGCTGGATCTGCTCAATGAGCTTGTTCTTATTGATACTATTTAACATCTCAGACTGAGACCTCCTTTCCACCACCATGCGGTTACTCACGATGTAATCACAGCCATTAAGAGGACAAACTTCTACTTGCAACCCATGAATTGCTCTTAGGGAAGAAATTACTTCTAATCCAGAAGTTATTTCATGACCGCCTACAAGAATACAGGTTTCTTTTCCTTCCTGTGGAAGTCTAAGAGAACTATGTGTCCCAGCTAAATGTGGTCTTGAATTGGAAGAGGATGCCCCTGAAGCGCAAGAATCCTCCAAAGCACTACCATCCTGAAAAAGTGGAAAACACTGGTCACAATCAGGTGAAATACATAAATGTGCCATAAGTGTCTCACGTCCAAAGTTGATTCTCCGTACTGAGAACGTCCAGTTTTCTTCCTTCAATTTGACCAAAGTGACAATACATGAAAGAACACGTAAGTCACTATTCTTACACCTCAAAAAACTATAAAGCTATAATTAACAACAAAAGCTAAGAACAGTAGGATGTAAAGAAATAGGAGAAAGTCTAAAAATGAACAGGAAAGGAAATAAGTGTTAAAAAAGAAAATTATAATTTTTAGCCTAGAGAAAAAAAACAAATGAATGGAAGATGAAATAATCTTAGAGCAGATTAGAGTTCATTGTGAAGAATAAGGAAACCAGACAAGACATTTTTGAAAAATAATAGGAAGATTAGATAACCAGAAAGTATCTCCAGTTGAAAACAACTAAACCTGTTTAGTTTTAAAAAACATGTTTGTAAAAAATACTTAGAAACACATAAATGGTCTGACGAGAAAGGAAGAAATACACCGAGGTCAAAAACAACATGGAAGTGAGAATTTTGGAAGTTACTTAAGCCAGAACATACCCAGCTTTCCTTTCCAAAGTAATCTGCCAAATCCTGTGAACCATGAGCTCCTCTTTTTGCAGAGGCACAGGGCACGGGAAACAGTGCCAGATGTCCGAACCTCTGTCCCCAAAAACGGTTAAACATTTTTATAAGCGCAAATAAAAAATAAATCTACTCCATAAAAGCAGAAAGGAAAAAGTAGCTGTCAATCTTGATATCTGGTAGAGAGGGAAAAAATCTCAGAATTGGTATCGACATACCGGCCCTACAGCCCTCATGTAGGCTTGTAGCCAGAATACACAATATCTGTGTGATCCACAAAAAGCAAGTAATAAAATGTGCTCTCAAAAAAGAAATGCAAATGGCTCTTACAAGCTATATGAATGTATGAAACTGAAAGAAAAAAGATGCTTTCAACTTTGCTATGCAAAGAAAAACACAAATTTGAAACTATATGACACGCCATCTCTCACTAGGTTGACAATATTCTCTGTTAATAAAGTTCTGGAGAAATCAGAAACTCTTTTACAATGCTGGTAGTAATAATATGGTACAGGGCCAGGTGCAGTGGCTCACGCCTGTAATCCCAGCACTTTGGGTGGCTGAGGCGAGTAGGTCATTTGAGGCGGGGAGTTCGAGACCAGCCTGGCCAACATGGTGAAACCCTGTCTCGACTAAAAATACAAAAATTATCTGGGCGTGGGAGGCGGAGTCTGCAGTGAGCAGAGCCACTGCACTCCAGCCTGGGCGACAGAGCGAGACTCTGCCTCAAAAAAAAAAAAAAAAAAAAAAAAGTACAAACCCTATAGAGAAGTTAGCAATATCTGGCAACATTACATATGCATTTACTTTTTACAGCAATTCCAAGAAATTAATCCCAAAGTTACACCGGCAACATTTAAGAGAATACAAACATGGCTATTTATTATAAGAACAAAAGATTAGAAACAACCCACATATGCATCAATATAGAAATGTTGAATAAATAATTACATAATCATACAATGGTATATGTAGCTACACAAAGTAATGAGGAATATATATCTGTATATTACTATTGAGTGAACCTGAGGATAGTTTTAAGTAAAAAAATCAAGATGGGATAAAGTACGTACTATATTTTACTAACCTATCTAAGGAAGATTAAAAATATAAAAGCATCTAATTATATATTTCAAACAATGTATAAACGAGCTGAAGTATATAGATATTTTTAATTATTACCTTTGTACAAGGAAGGAAACAGTGAAGGACACAAAAATAAAACTGGAATTTTTTTTTTTTGAGATGGAGTTTTGCTCCAGTCGTCCAGGCTGGAGTTGTATGGTGCAGTCTCAGCTCACTGCAACCTCTGCCTACTGGGTTTAAGTCATTCTCCTGCCTCAGCCTCCCAAGTAGCTGGGATTACAGGTGCCTGCTACAACACCCGGCTAATTTCTATATTTTTAGTAGAGACAGGGTTTCAAACCATGTTGGCCCGGCTGGTCTTGAGCTCCTGACCTCAGATGATCCACCCACTTCGGCCTCCCAAAGTGCTGGGATTACAGGCGTGAGCCACCGTGCGTGGCCTGGAATTTGTTGAATATAAATTATTTTGTAGATTTCAATTTGGGACCATGAACAAAATAAATAAAAAGACATCCCATTTTCATGCACTGAAAAATTTAACATTATTAAGACGACAATACTACCCAAAACGATCTATGTATTCAATACAATCTCTTTCAAAATTCCAAAAGGATATATTGCAGAAATGGGAAAACCCATACTAAATTTCATGTATTTCAAGGGACTCTGAATATCTAAAACAATCTTAAAAAAAAAAAAAAAAAGTTAGAAAACTCAGACTTACCAACTTCAAAACTTACTATAAAGCTACAGGAATCATGACAGTGTGGTACTGGCATAGAAAAAGACATATGCCAAAGAAATGAGAGTCTAGAAATAAACCCTCACATATATGGTCAACTGATTTTAAGCAAGATAGCCATGCATCACCACCAACAAAAGCTGGACTTTTACATCATTAACAAAAGTTAACTCAAAATGAATCAAAGGTATACACTGAAGAATTAAAACTACAAAACTCTTACAAGGAAACATAAAGGAAAATCTTCATAACTTTGGATTTGCGAAGATGTTCTCTTCCCATACTTGTCAGCAGATTGCTCTAGTTACTTGGTGTTTGCTAGACTGGTGGGAGGGAGCACTAGGAGTGTGGAATTGGTGTTTTCTATTGTCCTGGTTCAGCCATAGTCTTGGGCAGGACTTGTTTCCGTAGGTCTCGAAGGTAGGAATTTCTCAGTGATCTTACTCTCCCTCCCAGTTATTAGAGACCTCTAATTGTGTAGGCTTAAGATGTTTTCCTGCCCTTCTTCCAGTTATAGAGGATATTTTTCTTGTTTCCTTCCTGATCTGCAGTCTTCACCTAAGCTCTGAGGGCGATAATAGTTTGCTGCTCTTCCCCCAGTAGCTTAAAGCTTTTTGTTCCATAGGGGAAAGTTGGAAAGGAACAAGGTGAGGCATGGTTCCTTTTCCACAGCAATTGCTTATCTCTTCCCCAAGGACTGTACTAAGAAAAAGGGTTTTTCTTATTCTCAGTCTTTTTTGTGAATCCCTGATGAGTGTGTGAAGAGCCCATGAGTGGCTGTAAATTCCCCGTGTGTCTACAACTCCCAGGGGTTCTAAGCTTTCATGCTAGTCCATTGCCTTTTGTAATTCACTAACGTTTTAGCTGAAACTTTTTTTTAATTTTTTTTTTAGAGAGTCTCACTTTGTTGCCCAAGCTGGAGTGCAGTGGCACTTTCACAGCTCACTGCAGCCTCAACCTCCCAGGGTCAGGTGATCCTTCCACCTTAGCATGCTGAGTAGATAGGACTACAGGTATGCACCAGCATGCCAGGCTAATTTTTTTGTTATTTTTGTTTCGTTTTTCTTTTTTTTGAGATGGAGTCTCGCTATGTTACACAGGCTGGAGTGCAGCACCTCTCCCTCCCAGCTTCAAGCAATTCTCCTGGCGCAGCCTCCTGAATAGCTGGGGCTACAGGCATCTGCCACCATGTCTGGCTAATTTTTTGTATTTTTAGTAGTGACAGAGTTTCACCGTGTTGGCCAGGCTGGTCTCAAACTCCTGACTTCAAATGATCCCCCTGCCTCGGCCTCTCAAAGTGTGGGATTATAGGCGTAAGCCACTGCCCCCGGTCAGCTGAATTATTTTTACGACATTTTATGGTGTCCAGTGATTGCCATGAATCAGCAAGCTTTTCATTGGAGGGGCCTGTTTTTCCTTAAATATCAGCCTAATTGTTTGCCCTACAACCTTAGCTCTGTAATGGTTTCAAGAAAACATGATTTTGCTGATGACTGGCTCTTTGTTATAGTAAGGATAGGAGCAATACTCCCTCTACCTTTCTACATTGTAACTTAAGGTAGACTTTCTATATTTTAACATAATAAACTAAGATCAACATCCTAATTATTCAAAAATTATCGCTAAAATATATTTAATATTTAATTTTAAAAAAGAATAATAAATGTAATGAAGGAGGAAATGGCCACTAAAGAACTAGAAGAAAATAGTGAAAGTACTTAGTTATCTTAGAGTATGGCTTCCTAAACATGACAACAAGGTCAGGAAGTACAAAGAAAAAAAATCTAGGCTGCACAAAGAAGTTATATTTCACATAGCAAGAAACACTAAACACAAAACAAAAAAGCAAATAAAAGACAAGGAATACTGTTTGTAATATTTATGACAATGCAAATATTAGTATTTTTAATCTGTGAAGATTTTTGTCAGGGTAGTCTATTTTATGCCTTTTCAAATTTACCTCAAAAATTCTTTCCCCTCCTAATTTCAAGTAATAAGAATTATACTATATGTAATTTTATTCACTAATAGTAGAAAACTTAAAACATCTTTCCATTAAGATCTACTGATCCTTTTTCATAGTGCTCTTCAAAGTATCACTAGCCTGTATCTATTTTCTAGTTAGGACATACCAAAGTAGAAATACTGCTTAAAGTGTTAGTGATTACCAGTGCTTATTTCTCTTTTCAAAGTAAAGAGCACTGGAGTGTGGTGTGGGGGTGAATAGGCATCTATGGTAATTTGAAGCCCAGAAGGGCAGTGTGGAGGCGCCCAGCCTCTGTAGCCTCATCTCCACTGCCCAGATAGAGTTACCCAGGGTCAGGAGGGACTCTGTCTTGTCGAGAAAAGCCTAGGATACTGAGACAGTCGCAAATGTCACTAGTGTGAATTACAGCTGAAGAAACTACACAGAAACTACACTACTGTATCCACCTAGAACCAAGGCCAACACACCTCACCAAACTGACACCCTAAGACTCATTTATACAAATAAGTCTTTCCCTGGGAAATTACTCCATAAAACTTCATGAGGTGAATGTCCCACTAAATGTGTAGAAATCAACATAAGGACACGTCATATATGAAAAAGCAAGGACATGATACTTCCAAAGGAACACAGTAATTCTCAAATAACAGACCCCAATTACAATGAATTATACAAAAATAGTAATCTTGCCAGGCATGGTGTAGCATGTCTATAGTACCAGCTACTAAGAAGGCTGAGGTAGGAGGATCACGTGAGTCCAGGAGTTCAAGTCAGCAGTGAGCTATGATCGCACCTGTGGATAGCCACTGTACTCCAGCCTAGGCAACACAATGAGAACTCATCTTGGGATTTTAATCTCTATACTATCGATGAGGATATTGAAACTCAAAGAAATTAAGTACTTTCTTGTTCTCCAGTCTATTATAAAGACTTAATGTAGTCAATCTTTTCCTAACAATGCCTTCAAGAAATAACTATGCCTCTCCCACAAAAAAAAAAAACTGGGGACAATTTGCAACTGGAAACACAAATATGAGGACCATTGTGTGGACACTGTCAAGCATGTGGCTAAGGCAGAGTGTGATGAAACTTCTTGGGGATAAAGAGAAGTAGAAGCAGAGAGTAGAATAGTAGTTAGTACAGGGGTTAAGGTTGGGGTGGAGGGTGTTGGTCAAATGATACAAAATTTCAGATAGGAAGACTATAGTCAATTACAAGGTATTTTATCTTGAAAATCACTGAAAGAGTAAATTTTAAGTGTTCTCAACCAAAAAATGATAAGTATTTGAGGTAATACATATGTTAATTAGCTTGATCTAGCCATTCCACAATGTATATTTCAAAACATGTCCTACTTGATAAATATATACAATTATTTGTCAATTATAAAAATTATTAATTTTTAATAAGTATTTTCAGTCTCACTCCTAGTTAGGCAAACAAATGAATCAATATATACGGCTCCTATTATTTATTTAACCCCTATTTAGCAAAATTACTGTAACTATAAACTCTTAAAAACAAGAAACAGTTTTACAGTGATTCTTCTAGAAACAGCACAACAGGGAGAAGGTAAAACTGGACTACTTAGCAGTCATTCTGGAAGGAAGTGGAAGAAAACTTTAAGGAAGGAAACCAGTTGGTACTCCCAAATTCCTTTACCCAATAAAAAGAGACTTACATACCCAAAGCCTTCTGAGAAGAAGAGAAGTTAATCTGGGAACTAGTTCTAGGTCTTTTTTGTGTGTGTTTTGAGATGGAGTCTTGCTCTGCACCCAAGCTGGAGTGAAATGGCACGATCTCGGCTGACTGCAACCTCTCCTTCCCAAGTTTCAGCGATTCTCCTACCTTAACCTCCCAAGTAGGTGGGACTACAGGGATGCACGACCATGCCCAGCTAATTTTTGTGTTTTTAGTAGAGATGTCATTTCACCATGTTGGCCAGGCTAGTCTTGAACTCCTGACTTCAAGTGATCCACCTGCCTCGGCCTCCCAGAGTGCTGGGATTACAGGCATGAGACACTGCACCTGGCCAAGGAACTAGCTCTGAACACGTAATTTCAATTAACTTTGCCTTGCAGAAAGCCCTATTTTCCTACATCCTTTTAATAAAATTATCCAGTTTCCTTACACAGTGTTAACAAAACATTAACATATTTAAAAAATTAAAACCTGAGCATCCTGTGAATTGCCCATATAATTTCGTGTATTGTTTTCTTGTTTGAAGACATTTTCTTCAAAATTTTTTTGTTAATTTTTCTTTGACCTAGTTATTTAATACAAAACACATACATAAGAAAGAAAAAGAAAAACTTCTGGTAACCATCTAAAGACATTTTTCCTTTCTTTGATCCATACCTTCTGTGGAACTGGAAATTTTCTACAGTCTTTCTGTGAATCAACAGTAGTGAAGGGTGGTGTCGTAGACTGGACTTTATTATGATTTTGAGGTTTGAAGTCTGAGACTTCAGAAATTGTATCCTTTAAATTAAGTGATGTCGGTTTGCTCTGCTTTGGTGATTGATTAACTACTGGATTAGAATGCATCTTGGACTGCAGAGAAGCTCCAGAAGGCACTGAATTTAAACAACAGTCCTGTTGTTTGTTCTTCTTAACAGTGCTTGGGTTAACTGCAATATTAGATTCTCTTTTATCATTTACATTGTTCTCTTCCTCACTTGAATCATCTGGTAAAATAATTCTGGATAATTTCTTTTTTGAATGTGCACAGTTTTGTTCCCTCATTTGTTTTAGCATTACTGCACGTCGGGTTTTATACTTTTTACTGCTACTTGCAAAGCAATCATCAGTTATTAAGTTAAAATCAACACAAACTTCTTCTTCACTTGATTGGCCTTTGCAAGACTCCTCCTCATCAACACAAAAACTATCCTCTAAATAGGTTTCATCTTGTTCAGGAATCTACAATAAAAACATAAGAATATTTTACATTTATTTCAGACAATTAACAGGTATTTAAAACATACTTCGAAGCACATGAAATCTGCATTAATATTTGTTTAATTTACTTTATTAATTCAGCCACTTACTCAACTAACATATACCAAGTACATTCTTTGTGGAGGAAAATGAGTTTGAGAATAAAGGAAAAGAATGATTTACCATCTAGAAATTTAAGGTTTAGTAACAGCAGGTAGAAAGTAAACAATAATAATAGATGATAAATGCTATATAATAAGCACAATGGAAGTACAGAGAGTACACATTACCAAGCTGAACATGGCAATTTATAAACAAACATGACTAATATGAAAATTTTATACTTGGCCGGGCGCAGTGGCTCAAGCCTGTAATCCCAGCACTTTGGGAGGCCGAGACGGGCGGATCACGAGGTCAGGAGATCGAGACCATCCTGGCTAACACAGTGAAACCCCGTCTCTACTAAAAAATACAAAAAACTAGCCGGGCGCGGTGGCGGGCGCCTGTAGTCCCAGCTACTTGGGAGGCTGAGGCAGGAGAATGGCGTGAACCCGGGAGGCGGAGCTTGCAGTGAGTTGAGATCCAGCCACTGCACTCCAGCCTGGGCGACAGAGCTAGACTCTGTCAAAAAAAAAAAAAAAAAAAAAGAAAATGTTATCCATAAATGACATAACCTATAATTTTCAGAATATAACATTTTTGTGAAAAAAATAAATTTTATCAACCAAGGACAAAAAAGGGATTTTTTTTTTATTTTTTGAAATGGGGTTTCGCTCTTGTCGTGCAGGCTGGAGTGCAATGGTGCAATCTTGGCTCATTGCAACCTCTGCCTCCCGGGTTCAAGCTATTCTCCTGCCTTAGCCTCCCAAGTAGCTGGGATTACAGGCATGTGCCACCATCCTGGCTAATTTTTGTCTTATTAGTAGAGATGGGATTTCACCATGTTGGCCAGGCTGGTCTTGAACTCCTGACCTCAGGTGATCTACCAGCACTGGCCTCCCAAAGTGCTGGGATTACAGGCGTGAGCCACCATACCTGGCCAAAAAGGGATCTTGAGAATTCATTTAGTCGAGCTTCCTGACTTTGGGCAGAAATTATCTCAAATAGCTCTGAGAGCCCAGTTTTAGAAACAAAATGGAGGCTTCATTAACAGGAACATATTTCAACCTCACCATCCAGAAATTCTCCATTATATTTCTATAGTTCATACCTGTGAGAAAATGTTTATGTTTTTATGTGTCTTATGAATCATTTTGTACTTATTGTTCATCATCGGACTACGCAAAGATTTCATGTAAACAGCTCTCATTTCAGCATCTGTGTAAAGATAAGAATTTAAGACAAAGTAGCAAAATTATTTAAATGAATAATTGCAGTATTTATGTCAATTATTTATTTCAATGATTGAAGTATTTAACTTCAATCTATTTCAAATTTACTTGATTCAAACCTTGTGCAAATATTTTACACAAAGACAATAAATATTAAAAGATGTCTATAAACAATTATTGAAAAATATTAAGTTAGGAGTTTAGCCTTTGAAATCAGATCATCTAGTTGAGTGATCATGGACAACTTAAGTTCCCTGCTTTAGCTATCTCTCTGAAAATGAGGATTGAAACAGACTTTTCTTTCAAAACAAAGGTATACAAAGACCTTAAAAATGTACCAGATTTACAGAAGTTTCACAAAAACATAAGAAATCTAGCCAGAAAAGCAAATATGCACTAAAAACATTAAAACCCACAGCCAATAAAAAGTATGTTTCATAATTTTCAGTTAAGGAAAACCTGGGAAACACCTTGGTTTTTTTTTATGCCTAGCCATTTTTAAAAGTTATAATGAAAGGTACTTGAGACATGATACATAAAAACAAAAGATAATGTGAATTTTGAGGTACTTAAAAAAAAAAGCTTTGAAACTGTACATAGTTCAAACATACTGTGTCTGCAATGGAATTTCAAATCTCTATAATCGCTATCTAAACTGCTTCATCTGCAGCCTTCCCCATAATATAACAGCAACTATATCCTTGTTGCTCAAGCTTACTGACTCGTCCTTTTTTTCTGATCCATCAGAAAATCCTGTCAGCTTTATGTATCCAGAATTCACTCTTTCTCACTCTCCTCAGTGCTACTATCTTGGTAGAAGCCACTACCATTCCTTGGTTGGAGGACCTCAACAGTCTCCTAACTGGTCTCAGTCTACCTCTGTTCCCCTACAGGTCATTCTCAACATAGAAGCTACAGAGATTCTACTAAATTATGTCAGATTATGATCTGGCTGCTATTTATCTGATCTTCCTACTACCTTCCGTTTTCCCTCATTCCAGTCACAACACTGTTCCTTCAACAGGCCAGACACACTACTGACTCAGGACCTTTGCACTGGCTGTTGTCTTTGTATCAACATTCTTCCACTGGATTATATTGTAAACCTGCAAAAGTCACTTCTGTTAATGAACATCGAGGGCATAAAACCTTATCCTGCAAATTATATCAGCATTAAGGACAGTACTGAGAACACTGTCTTTAGACACTTTTTTCTTAAAAGTCACAAACTTTGAGAAACTTTGTCACTTTAAATAATATCAGAGACTGCAAAAGCAGAATAAATGATGAGATCTGTGAAAGATTAGAATACTGAAGAGATATAATCAGAATATTTCTCACTTCTGTTACAGTCAATCTGAACCATCTCCTCTAAATGTATTGTATGTAAGATCTGTTCAAGCATTGGATGAACACACTGTTTTCCGAAAGTAAACTGCTTTACTTGGCAAATTTAATAAATTTAGCTTTGTCGGGCGCGGTGGCTCAAGCCTGTAATCCCAGCACTTTGGGTGGCCGAGACGGGCGGATCACGAGGTCAGGAGATCGAGACCATCCTGGCTAACACGGTGAAACCCCGTCTCTACTAAAAAAATAAATAAATTTAGCTTTGTATTTCAGTTGGTCTTAACAATCTACATCACTAAATCTCTCTTCTTCTAGTCTCTGATGATGTCGCCTTCTCAGTGAAGCCTATTCCTAATTGCTTTATTTAAAATCACAGCTAGGCTGAGTGCAGTGGCTCACAGCTATTGACCCAGTACTTTGGGAGGCCAAGGTTAGAGGACTGCTTGAGGTCTGAAGTTGGAGACCAACTTGAGCAACATAGTGAGATTACATCTCTACAAAAGGCCAAAAAAATTAACTGGTCATGGTGGTACATGCCTGTAGTCCTACAGGAGGCTAAAGCAGGAGAATCTCCTGAGTCTAGGAGTTCAAGGCTGCAGTGAAATATGACTGCGCCACTGCACCCTACTCTGGGCAACTCTGTCTCTAAAAAAATAAAATTAAAAAATAATAAAATGGCAACTCATCTGTTATTTATACCCCCAACCTCAATCACTCCAAATTTTTCTCATCTTGTCCAACTTTTTTATTTTTCTGTAATTTTTTTATCTTACAATAAACTAAATAATTTAGTTAGCATATATACTGTCTCTTTCCATTTGAATGTAGGCTTCATAAGAAGAAATTTTTTGTCTATTTTGTTCATTCATATACAGTTCCTAAATGCCTTACGTAGTACTAGGCATGTAGCAGGTACTAAACACGTGTGAAATGAACATTTCACACTTCAGCAACCCAGGTCAATCTGAAAAGAAATATTCAAATTAGCAGAAGCCTATAAACAACCAGTTTAAAATAAAGCAAGTATTAGAGAATTTGAATGAAAATGACCAAATAAATATTTTGCACATACCACATTTAATTACTTTTAAGGTCTAGTTTCATTAAAAACTGATTAAAATATTTAAATATAAGCACATACAAACATTGAAAAAAATCTGAAGGATCATTATAACATTTACCATTTATAGCCTGTGAAAGTTGAGTTTCATCATTTAAAAAGTCAAGTAATGAGGAATCTTCTTCATTTTCTGACTCATCATTTTCATCTGATGAAACATATTCTGCATCTTCTTCAGAAAGTTCTGCTTCATCATCTAAAAACTTCCTAGCTACATGCTAAGACAAATTAGAAAACATGAAGATATCATTGAGAAAATAATTTTCTTTCATGATTGGAAATGATTCTGGAAAACTGATTTCTTATCAATGCTTTCAAGATTAATAAAATAATAAAAACAGAAAATTTCTAGGCCCAGTGTGGTGGCGCACGCCTGTAATCCCAGCACTATGGGAGGCCAAAGCAGGTGGATCACCTGAGGTCAGGAGTTCGAGGCCAGCCTGGCCAACATGGTGAAATCCCATCTCTACTAATAAGACAAAAATTAGCCAGGATGGTGGCACATGCCTGTAATCCCAGCTACTCAGGAGGCTGAGGCAGGAGAATCACTTGAACCTGGGAGGCGGAGGTTGCAGTGAGCTGAGATGGCACCACTGCACTCCAGCCTGTGGCAATAAGAAAGAAGCTCTGTCTAAAAAAGAAAATTCCAAGAAGAAATGATAAAGTTACAAATCTATTTAAAAATTCTGATAATTCTGTCATAAGTAAAATAAAGTAAAAGTTGGCATATTTGCTTGATCTTTTTTTTTTTTTTGAGACAGTCTCACTTTGTTGCCCAGGCTGGAGTGTAGTGGCACAATCTTGGCTCACTGCAACCTCCGCCTCTCGGTTCAAGAGATTCTCCTGCCTTAGACCCCTGAGTAGCTCGGATGACAGACACATGCCATCATGCCCAGCTAATTTTTGTATTTTTAGTAGAGACAGGGTTTCACCAGGTTGGCCAGGTTGGTCTCAGACTCCTGACCTCAGGTGATCCACCTGCCTCAGCCTCCCAAAGTGGTGTGAAAGCCACCCTGCCCAGCCTGCTTGATATTTCTTAATAAGCATAAAATTTCTTAAGTCTTCCAGCTCTTTCAAGAAAATTACTGCACCACGAAAGAATTTAATCAGGAAGGAAAGGTACTGAGAACATTTTCCAAGTATTTGAAAATTGGATAGAAATAAGAAAAACAATATACTGATAACAAAAGCAAGTATCTTAAAACTCAAATTTCTAATTCTATATTTTCTTCAATTTGAAACATAAATTCTCAATACACTTGAGTTTTTTGGTATTCATTCAAAGTAACACAACACTGAAAGATAAAGCATCAAGACACAAAGAAAAACAAAAAAAAACTACACGTTGAATTTAATTCCAGTAAAAAAAAACTAAATGGGTGTCAAAATACTTAAATTTTTTTTCTATAAAAAGAACGTATAGAGAAATCTACATTGATGTAAAACCAATTATCTTTACTGATAAAATACATACATATTTAAAGAAACTAAAAAAAAGATTACCTTTAAGTGACTCTGTCTCTTTCGGACTCTGATGCCTCTTCTGGCATTCCTGTTACAAACCCTGAAGTCTTCTAATTGTGAACATGGTTTGGAAAAATTCTCACTCTCATCACTAGATGACAGTTCTGACTATAATAATTCAACAAAATTCTTGCATAAGAAAAAAATAATTTCTTCCTAGACAAGTAAAATCGCTCTCACAACTCAGAGCCATGTTATAAATACAAAATAATTATGTTATAAATACTTAAGAATGTAAAAGTAAATAATTTAGGTAATATGAAATACTAAATTAGGTTATAAGTAATACTAGTATAGGTATTCATCCAATATAGTATTACATCAAACAGATTTGATGAAAACATACTTTTAATTTTAATTTTTATTTTTTCTGCAAACACTATGGTGACTTAGAAAACGGATACTTTTAGTTTAACAGTATTTCCTTCAGAAGATGTTCAAGCGCTTCACAAAGAACAAGCCTATACATTTGGCCATCAAAATCAGTCCAAATATAGGAATCCTTTGAAACCAAGAAACCAATAAAACAATAACAAGTTTTGACTATGAGGCCTATCACCATATCTCTTATAGGATAATGTAAAACCAGTCAAAAGAATCAAAATCAAATTTATCAAAATCAATTCAATTAACAGGAATAAATTTAGTTTAAAACAAACTGATCATCAGCATTATCAATATTTTAAATCATTTCTGATAAGTCAATCAGATCTTCTAGTTAAGGTAGCAAGTTGTTTTTCTAGTGAAGTCTTATATGAGTACACAAAGTTAATACAGACTGGCTGTATTTTTAATTACATATGGTCCCCAACTCACAATGGTTCAAGTTATGATTTTTCGACCTCTCCATAGTGCAAAAGTGATATGCATGCAGTAGAAACCAAATTTCAAGTGCCTATACAAACATTCTGTTCTTCACTTTCAGTACAGTATTAATAAATTACATGAGATACTCAACATTTTATTATAAAATATGCTTTGTGTTAGATGATTTTGACCAAACATAAGTGTTCTGAACACGTTTAAGGTAGGCTAGGCTAAGCTATGATATTCAGTAGATTAGGTGTATTAAATGCATTTTCAACATACAATGTTTTCAATTTATGATGTGTGTATCAGGATCCAATTCTATTGTAAGTTGAGGAGCACCTGTAATTTTACACAAATTATCCTAGACCGTATTTGAGATTTAAAACATGAGTTGCTAATCTCAAAATTTAGCTATCAGCTATAACTGGTGAGTATCATTAACCTTAAGACCTGCCCATATACTCAAACTTCAGATTCACAGTCACCAATGCCTGCTAGACACTGTGACTTTACCATCCCACAGGAACTTCAAATTCAAACCTGTTCAACACTTAACTTACCATCTCTTTCTTGTTTAGCCTAAATCTGTGACACACTTGCCAAAAAGCCAAAAACCAGAGTCATGCTGGACTCCTTCCTTTCCTTCTTTCAAACTCATTCAGTAATCAAATGAAAGAATAAGCACTTCTAACACTTGACCTTGATTTTTCTCCGATTTTACTTCTTGAAACTCTTTTGTCTTTACAATCTAATAACATAGAGATGTCATTTCTCACCTTTGCGTCTTCCTTTAAGCTGTTATTCTGTAAACAATGCCTTCTCTTCCCCCTTCTTTGGCCTCATTGCCAAATACAGTTTGCCAGAACTCCCAAGATCGAGGTTAAGGACTTGACTATTCTTATCACTCAACTTTAAAAATTATACTGAAATTATGTTTATTTCTCTATCTCTCCTATTGGGTAACTTATGACAGTATTAGGATATATTCTTTAGAGTATGTCCAGCATCTTACACAGTAGAGACATAGTAGGTATTTAATGAATGCTTGCCAAATTGCTCAAGTGTACGGACAAAAATAGGATGGTTTTTAAAGAGTCTAAAATTACTTAATATTTTTATTTATTGTGCTTAGGAAAGTTTACAGTGAATACATCTTTGAAAACTAGCAGAAGCTAGAAATTCCAATCACATACAATAGAATATCAACTTTTCTACTAAGGATTAAAATACCTATATTTATCTACACATATATTTTTCACAAAATTTTTATTCCAAAGGAATTTGGATTATTAAACATTATCTGTTATTTACTTACTCTGTTTATAGGAAATCTGCGCTTTTTGACAGCATGAAGTGGAGAATCAACTTCACTATTTTTCTGATCCTAAAGTAAGTAAATAAAGTAAAAGGTAACAAAAGTCTCAGCAGAAGCCCAAGGTATAGAAGGAAAATAGCCTTTGATATGATTATACTATGGTGATTACTGAATGACTCACCTCAGGAGAGTTTAAAACATTTCCTTTTGCTTTTTTAACTCTTCTTTGGAAAATCTCATCATCTTCACTTTCATTACTTGTTAATAATTGTCCATCTATAATTTATTTTTTAAAATAATGAAGGGTTAATAGATTTAGGTTTACCCAATCATAACAATCTATTTTATTGATGGCTACATTAAGAATTATTTCAGGCAATCTCAACATTTACTCACTTTCAAAAAAATATGGTCTTTGAGAACTTTGAACAAAAATCTAAATAAGAGACAAAAAAATTAAAATGCCAGTGAAGAAAATAGGACAATGTCTTTTGCTAATAAACACATATTTGAATGAAGTTCAGTTTTATAAATTAACTGTAATGAGGCCAGAAAAACACAAAAATGTAATTTCATTAGTCACTGGTTCTATTAATAGAATTTATCTCTAAAATCTACTGCAGTCTTTCTGCCCTTTGTGTCTTATTCCCTTTCTACTTGAAAGAGTTAAAGCATAAAAATGCAAGCTACAAAACAATACATTAAAAGATTCTTTGTTATATATGTGTTTTCCATACATATTTGTGTGTATGAAATAAAAACTGGTGAGATACAATACAATACAAAATGTAACTAGAACTGTGTGGGCCAGACTTAGTGACTTGCTTCTAAAAAAAGGATATAATGAAAATGAAGGTGTATGACTTATGAGTTTAGGTCATAAAAGGTATTGTGGCTTCATTTTTGCTTTCTCTCTTGCATCACTTGCACTGGGAGAAGTCAGATGCTATGTTCTATGACCATTCCAGGCCAGGAGTGGTGGCTCACGCTTGTAATCCCAGCACTTTGGGAGGCCAAGGAGGCAGACCACTTGAGCCCAGGAGTTTGAGATCAGCCTGAGCAACATGATAGAACCCTGTCTCTATAAAAAATATAATAATTGGCTGGGTGTGGTGGGACGTGCCTGTAGTCCCAGTGGCTGAGGCAGGAGGACTGCTTGAGCCCAAGAGACGGAGGTGGCAGTGAGTCGTGATTGCACCACTACAATCTAGCCTGAGTGACAGAGCAAGACCCTGTCTGGGGGAAAAAAACAAAAACAAAAACCCAGTTATCAAACCGCCCTACGAAGAGGTCCACATGGCAAGAAACCAAGGTCTCCTACTAACAGCAGTATGACTGAGCCATCTTAAAAGCAGATCCTCCAAAGCTGTTCAAGCTTTCAGATAACTGCAGCCCTGGCCAATGTCTTGACTATTACCTCATGAAATATCCTAGGCCAGAACCACTCAGCTACACCACACCTAAACTCCTGTTATACAGAAACCTTGAGGAAACAAGGGGTTATTTTACATCATTAAGTTTTGCAGGCAGCTTGCTATGCAGCAATAGAGAAATAATACAGATTTTGGTACCTGGAAATAAGGAGTTGCCATAACAAAAACCTAAACTGGGAAAGTCGCTTTGGAATTAGATAGTGGTTAGATGCTGAAAGGACTTTGAGAGTTTTAGTGAAGGAAGGCTTGAAGAGCCTCAAATTGTAGGAAAGTTAGTTGGCCAATGAGGAAAGGGTGGGTGAGGGCTTACAGAAAAGTAGGGAAAACCTTAAATCCTTTAATGTAGTACCAGAAAATTTGGCATCATTGCAGTTAGTACGAAAAGGAAAAAATGGGCCAGGTGCAGTGGCTCACACCTGTAATCCCAGCACTTTGGGAGGACGAGGCAGGCAGATCACATGGTCAGGAGTCTGAGACCAGCCTGGCCAATATGGTGAAACCCCATCTCTACTAAAAATACAAAAATTAGTCAGGTGTGGTGGCAGGCAACGGTAGACCCAGCTACTTGAGAGGCTGAGGCAAGAGAATTGCTTGAACCTGGGAGGCAGAGTTTGCGGTGAGCCAAGATTGTGCTATTGCACTCCAGCCTGGGCGACAGAGTGAGACTGTCTCAAAAAAAAAAAAAAAAAAAAAAGGAAAAATGTACCTAATCTATGAGAGGTAATCTAGCTAAGACTTCCAGACAAAATGTTGCTTTTTGCTATAAGAGCAAAATGCAAAAAGAAAGACATTAAGGACAAACATAATTAGAATTTGCTGATTGTGAAAACTCCCAGCCTCTCTTGATGGCAAACAATGCTAAAATTAAGAAATTTTCTAGGCAAAGATCAAACCCAGAGGACAGCCAGGAATATATTATGAAGCTGAGGGTGAGCTGAGGGTGTAGTTTAAATCCTTTGTTAAGACATACTTAAAAATCAAAGATTGCTGGGCGTGGTGGCTCATGCCTGTAATCCCAGCACTTTGGGAGGCCGAGGAGGGCGGATCACGAGATTAGGAGATCGAGACCATCCTGGCTAACATGGTGAAACCCCGTCTCTAATTTAAAAATACAAAAAATTAGCCGGGCACGGTGGCGGGCGCCTGTAGTCCCAGCTACTCGGGAGGCTGAGGCAGGAGAATGGCGTGAACCCGGGAGGTGGAGCTTACAGTGACCCGAGATCGCACCACCACACTCCAGTCTGGGCAACAGAGCGAGACTCTGTCTCAAAAAAAAAAAAAAAAAAAAAAAATCAAAGATTGTGCCTTACAGTACCATTTAGTCAGAGAGTAAGGATTTTATTTTTATTTATTTATTTATTTATTTATTTATTTATTTATTTATAGACAGAGTCTTACTTTGTTGCCCAGGCTGGAGTGCAGTGGTGCGATCTCGGCTCACTGGAACCTCTGCCTCCCAGGTTCAAGCGATCCTCCTGCCTCAGCCTCCGGAGTAGCTGGGACTACAGGAATGCGCCACGATGCCTGGCTAATTTTTGTCTTTTTAGTAGAGACGAAGTGTCATCATGTTGGCCAGGCTGGTCTCAAACCCCTGACCTCAGGTGATCCACCTGCCTCAGCCTTCCAAAGTGCTGGGATTACAGGCATGAGTCACTGCACCAGGCCCATTAAGGATTTTAAAGAAGCTACTCACAGATCCTCTCAAACAACAGGCCTTCTAAGAAGTTTATTTTATTTTACTGATTATTTCAGGCCATTGAGTTTTTTGGGGGTACTTTGTTAAACAGCAATAAATAACAAATACAAAACTACTCAGTAAATTTCTCCTCATATTCTGCTACTAAAACATCTACCCAGACAGACAAACTTGAGTGATTTCCTTTTTGCAGATGAGCAATATATAAATCAACTAGTTTTTCTTTTTTCATTACCTTCTAAGAAAGTCAGAGTTAAATGCAGGACTCGGCTACAGTAACCAACTCAATTCTAGGAAGCTTTCCTTTTCAGTGCTTTCATGATGTTTTAATCAACTATGTTTTTCATATATAATAGAGAAAAATGAGCTTAAAATCTCTCTTTGAAATAAGTAGAATAAAAACAGTTATTATCTCTATTTATTAAATGTTCTCTAATAAATAATTTCCTGATTTGCATTTGTATTTGTAATTATTTTGCCCACGATTTGTAGTTAAGTATAATCCTAGAAAAAATGTTTTTGTGCAAATCTGACACAAAACCAGAAAAATTATCTCACTCATTAACATGGACTTCAATAGAGGTATTAAAGCAAATATTGAAGGCTCACAGGCATCATATACTTTGTAAAAATATATATGTCATGGCACAACCCCAGACTATATAGAATAGTCAGGTTTTGAAAATTAAACGTATTTCCAGAACTTACTTCCAACATGCTTTCATCTTAAATAGAACATTCACGAACCATGTCCTCCATGCTAACGAGAATAACGTAAGGAAAAGATTTACAGAGGAAACTTTCCTCTTATCCTACAGCTACTTTTTATTCAGCTTTTAACATAAGGAGTAAAATTCATAAATGACTTGATATAATAATCTGTAGAGTTGTATTATACAGCAGGACTTCATATTAAACATCTATCACTATATCTTCTAGTTTTCCTGTAAGTGTAATGGTTAGAATACAGAAACCCAGAGATTTCTCTGTTTTTTTGTGGTCTGGTCTTAATCATCTGAATACAGTTTTTATTTCTCAAATATTTTGCTACATAAAACTATTACTTCAAACTATCTCTCAAAATCATACTTGCCTTCTTTCCCTTCGCTTTCATCATTTTATAACACCTAAATTATATCTTTAGTATCTTCAACATACCAAAAGCATAAATACTCTCAAGGAACCAAAATGAAAATCTACACTATATATAAAACCTTAGCCAGGCGCAGTGGCTCACACCTGTAATCTCAGCACTTTGGGAGGGTGAGGCGGGTGGATCACCTGAGGTCAGGAGTTCCAGATCAGCTTGTCCAACATGGTGAAACCCCGTCTCTATTAAAAATACAAAACCTAGCCGGGCATGATGGTGGGTGCCTATAATCCCAGCTACTTGGGAGGCTGAGGCAGGAAAATCACTTGAACCTGGGAGGCGGAGGTTGCAGTAAGCCGAGACCACACCATGCACTCTAGCCTGGGCAACAAGAGCAAAACTCCATCTCAAAAAAAAAAAAAAAAATTTCCAATCTAATCAAACTCAAAATTTCATCATCCTCTGAACCTCCTAAACAGTCACTCTCTTATTATTCATTTGGTGGTTATTTCCACATTTTACTGGCATCTTTTCAAATACATATAAATATGTCACATAATTATGTTTTACAACCAAGACATAGCCAGATCTTACACATCTTCGTGTATTTCATAATGTCTAGCAAGAATAACCTTTTCCATACCATGCATGCCATAAGTATACATAAATAAAATAAATCTAATATTAGTAAGATCATCTTAAGAAAAATATAACACAACAATTATCTAATTCAATATTTATATTGTACCATGTACTAAAAAATTACATTTGGAAAAATTACCAAAGTATTTCTAGAGTAATTATTCTAGAGTTATAGATTTTATAAAGATGGAATCTTACCTTGAACAGAATGACAGGATTTATGCAGATACATTTGACCACTGCTTTTAGACTTTTCTAGAGAAAATTCTGAATAATCAAAAGTTGAATTCAATGCTTCTTTGAATCTTTGTAGATTCATTTTTCCCTTATTAGAATCTGGTGTCTTAAGTATTTCCTTTCCTATCTTAGAAAATGAGTTCAATGTGTTTGATTCAGAGAGTGGTATACTCATAACTTTTTCTTGCACTGGTAAAGAAAACTGAGAATAACCAGGAGATAACAATTCTTCATTTTTTGCTGCACTCAGTGGTAAATGTACACAATTTGGATTCTGCATATCTTCATTTGATGGGATAATAACGGTTCCGCTAGTAAAATTTTTGCTATGATCTCTTGGTATTAGTGCTTGATTTGAAACATAATTTGCATCATTTATCTCCTTAGTTTCCAAATACCTTCCATATAGATTATCTAGAGGTCTACTGCTATCTGATGTATGTTCCAATATTTCATCATCAGAATCTGGACTACAGAATCCTAAATCAAAGGTAACAGAAAATAAATCCATAGAGCAATCAAAAATATCCTCATGATTCTTCATTTTTTCTTCCTGTACACTTCTCAGATCATCATGAGATTTAAAACTATTATCATCACGGGTGATTTGATCTTGGGGTTCAGAATTATTGTCCAACAAAAGTTCATCAGAAATTAAGAACTGAGAGACCAGAGGTATTTCACTAATAGCAGTTTTGTCTGACACACGTAAAGATTTGCTTTTACTGTTCAAGGGTGCAAGACTTACATCATCAAATTCTGTATTAACATCTTCAAATAATAGTAAACTTTCATCCTGATCAGTGGACAATACTGGGAGGTCACTGTTATCAACATCATGATTGTTCTCTCCAACTAAACTCTGTGCAGGGCCTCTGTGTATTTGAACACGATTGTAAGGTACTAAATTTTCATTTTGATTATGTTTATATACATCACAGTCACAGAGGCTTGGCTCATCAGAAATATTATCATTAGGTATATCATAAAGGCAACTTTTTTCAGACGGATAATTTATACATTTAAGTGAATTCAATTCTAAATTCTGTTGAGAATTCACAGCTGAATGTGACATCAAACAGGTGCATTTATCACTTTGTAAATGCTCTGTACAGGGTAAGAAAAGCAAATTCTCAAGTGCAGTACCCTTAGCAATTTCATATTCCAAGTTTGAGAGTCCACTGAGAGGCGGAGGAGAATGAGATAAAAATCTCTCTACATTAGCTAGTACCTCTTTTGTCAATGAGTGACAATTATAAAATTGATCATCTGTTCTAACAATATAAAGCTCTTCTTCGAATGGAAGAAATAAGTTAGATGAAACAGATTTTTCATCACTGAAACTGTTATAACCAGAATCTAAAACATTTCCAGCAAATGAACTAGTGGATTTGTTTGTAAACTGACACTCGGTTAATAATACATGTGGCTCTTTAATAACATTTTCATTAATAGTACATGTGGCAGCAACTTCATCTGTATCTGATGTCCTTTTATCATTTGGTAGGTCCTCTTGAAAAATATTTTCAACAGCAGAATTTCTGTCAGTATCTAAAGAATCTATAATCCCGTGATTATTTTCTTCTTTAAACTGATCTTTTTTTATTTCTTTAGACACTTTTTTCTTTAAAGAAACAATTTTAGTAGGTTTGATATGAGTTTGTTTAAAAATTTCAGCACATTCTTCATCAGATTCTATCACTGAGGATGAACTGCTTTGATTTATGTTCTTTATAAATGACGATTTCTTGTGAGTGATAAAGGTGTCATTGGCAAGATTATTAGATTCATTCCTGGGAGCAATAAATGTTGAGCTAACATCTTCCATTTGTAAATAAGATTCAACTTCCAATTTATAGCTGCATTCTCCCTATAAATAAGGAAAATTTAAAAAGCCACAGGAAAACAAAACAAAACAAAACAGAAAGCCAAATCTAAGAGAGGAGTTTCACTCTATATTAAAATATTTCTATTATTACATTGTTCCAATGATATTCTTTTATACCTTAAAAGTTATTCTGATAAATCAAAATTATAAAGTACACTACTATGAAATTATCAAGTTATCATTAATCAGTTAACTTTTTTGTATCTCCACTATTTAATACCCAAAAGACCCTTGATAACTATTTGTAGGAAGAACAAATTGAATGAATACATAAGAATATACTGAGTTTTGCATTTCTAACATTTAATTGAATTATTCTAATTTCCTAAAAATAGATATTTTAAAAATATATATTAATAAAAACCATATACATTTGTTAAATTTACTCTTTCAATGACAGTAAACTAAGAATAGCTTTTAGAATGTCCAACATAAACCTGTATGTTTACTCGGTTCTATCCTGGAATATACTTCTGTTTGTGACAAAGTTCCTAATCAAGAATTTGTATAGTGAATTTCTAAGCCTTACTTATGTATAAGTTATTAGCTAAAACTACAATCTTCACCATCCCTCCTTTCCTCCAAGAATGCTACTTTAATCAGGATTCTTCTATTACTTATAGGTTTAAGCAGTTAACTCTCTGGTTTTTTTTTTTTTTTTTTTTTTTTTTAGACAAAGTCTCGCTCTGTCGCCCAGGCTGGAGTGCAGTAACTTGATCTCAGCTCACTGCAACCTCTGCTTCCCGGGGTCAAGTGACTCCCCTGCCTCAGCCTTCTGAGTAGCTGGGATTACAGGCATGTGCCACCACACCCACCTAATTTTTGTATTTTTAGTACAGACAGGGTTTCATCATGTTGGCCAGGCTGGTCTCAAACTCCTGACTTCAAGTGATCCGCCCGCCTCTGCATCCCCAAGGGCTGAGATTACAGGCCTGAGTCACCAAGACCAGCCCTCTCTGCTTTTCTGAATAATAAATATAACAAGCATTAATGTGAGCAAATGTCTGTCTCCCTGCTAGTATATATACTCCACACAAACAGAATATTTTCTCTCGTTTGCTCACGGTTATAGCCATAAAGCAGGTAACAGAGTGTGGCACACAGAAGGCACTCAATAAATATATGTTAATTTGATTGCACACATTTTGCTGGGATCCACATATAACTACTTTATTTACATGTATGCATGACCAAACGCTAATAATAAAAATAGGAGCTACAATTTACTGTGTACTTATTATATGCCAGTTACTATGTGCTTTACATATATTAGGTCATTTAATCCTCACAACAACCTTATGAAATAAGTATTATCACTATCCCTATTTTACAGATAAAACTGAAACACTGAGAGATTAAATAACTTATAAACACACAATCAGTAGGAGGCAGAGTTAGGATTCTAACCCAGGCACTATGGATTTCACACTCATAATTGGTTCACTATGCTGACCCTAGGAAGAATAATCATGGAACTGCTCAAGGAATCTATAATTCTCTAAACTAGGACCAGGATACAAGAAAGATATCAAATAACCTAGATGATAGAGAGTATTTCAATAAATCCAAATCCAAAAGAATCCTAAAGTAGCTTTACAAGCAGTTTACACAAATCATTTAAGTATATTAAAATTCTACTCTGGTTCATCAATATTTACAGATGACATTCTTCTTCTAATTAATTAAATCTATTTCTTCTCTTAAGGCAGAAAACTCATTCCTTATTGAGATCACAAGGAACTATACAGAAAAACAAAATATTTCTTATTACTTCAAATTAACGAAAATAAAAGATAAGTACTCTAGTTTTACTATCATACCAGCAAGAAAAAGTTATAATAAAACCTTACCTCTTCGTGTCTCATTCCCTCTATCATTTGCATAAGGCCTATAAAATGGCGGCATCGATCTGAGTGATCAACTTGATGTGTAGGTAAAGGATGATCTTGCCACAGTCTCCATTCAGAGAGAGAGAGTTGACGAATTCCAGTGGCTGATTCTTGAGTCTTAATTATTTAAAAAGTAATACAAATAAGGAAAACATACTGAGATTTCATAAACTAATTTTAAAAAACACTCGATACACATATAATCAGCTTAACATAATTTGGATCCATTTAGATATTCCCAACTAAAATTTCAGAAGAAAAAAAGAAAATAATTTCATAAAGCAGAAATATGCCCTTTAAAATATATTTGTTAAATAACTGTTATATGACTTACAAGTTGATGATATTCCTGTTTATATAGTTCCATGTTAACAACAAATAGTTAAATATTTTAAAAGAAATCTTTTCTGAGGTTGTTTTCCCAGCTCTCCAAGCACACATACAACCTTTGATCAGTTCTCTTGACTTTCACAAAGTTAACTAAGAATTTGTTAATAATAAACAAAACAAACAATAACATCAAATTTAAAGTTTTAACTATAATTTCAAAACAAAAAATAAAAACTGGTTTACAAGGATGCTTATGAAAGCATAATTTATGTTTACAGCCAACTGATCTTCAACAAAGCAAACAAAAACATAAAGTGGGGAAAGGACACCATATTCAACAAATGATACTGGGATAATTGGCAAGCCTCATGCAGAAGAATGAAACTGGATCCTCATCCCTCACCTTATACAAAACTCAACTCAAGACGGATTGAAGCCCTACATCTAAGACCTGAAACCATAAAAATTCGGTAACATTGAAAAGACTCTTCTAGACATTGGCTAGGCAAAGAGTTCATGACCAACAACCCAAAAGCAAATGCAACAAAAACAAAGATAGATGGGGCTTAATTAAACTAAATGCTTTTGCACAGAAGAGTAAACAGACAACCCACAGGGTAGAAGAAAATCTTTGTAAACCATGCATTCGACAAAGGACTAATATCCAGAATCTACAAGGAACTCAAATGGCCAACAAACATAAAAAAGTGTTCAACATCACTAATTATCAGAGAAATACAAATCAAAACCACAATACAATACCACTTTACTCCTGCAAGAATGGTCATAATTAAAAAATCAAAAAATAACAGACGTTGGCGTCGATGTGGTGAAAAGGGAACACTTTTACACTGCTGGTGGGAGTGTAAATTAGTACAACCACTACGGAAAACAATACAGAGATTCCTTAAACAACTAAAAGCAGAACTACCATTTGATCCAGCTGTCCCACTACTGGGTATCTAATCCAGAGGAAAAGAAGTCATTATATGAAAAAGATACTCGCACACCCACATTTATAGCAGCACAATTCGCAACTGCAAAAATATGAAGCCAGCCTGAATGCCCATCAATCAGTGAGGGGATAAAGAAAATGTGACACACACACACACACACACACACACACATACATCATGGACTACTACTCAGCCATAAAAAAGGAATGAAATTATTGCATTCGCAGCAACCTGGATGGAGTTAGGGACTATTATTCTAAGTGAAGTAACTTAGGAATGGAAAACCAAACATCGTATGTTCCCATTTAGAAGTGGGAGCTAAGCTATGAGGACACAAAGGCTTAAGAATAATATAATGGACTCTGTGTACTTGGGAGGAAGGGTAGGAGTGGGGCAAGGGATAAAAGACTATACACTGGGTGCAGTGTACACTGCTTGGATGATGAGTGTGCCAAAATCTCAGAAATCACCACTAAGAACTTATCCATGTAACAAAACACCACCTGTTCCCCAAAAATTATTGAAATTTTTTTAAAAATGGTTTACAAGGATAATTATGAAAGCATAATTTATGTTAGTAAAATACTGAAAAAGCCAGATACAGTGGTGCACACTTATAGTCCCAGCTACTTGGGAGGCTGAGGCAGCAGGATTACTTGAGTCCAGGAGCTGACGGCCAGCCTGGGCAACAGAGCGAGACCTCGTCTCTTAAAAAAAAAAAAAGTTGAAAAGAATCCGAAAACGCAATAGGTAAATAGTCAAACAAACTATGGTATATCACAGAGTAAAGTGACAACCATGTAAGATTATGCCTATGTAGAAATGTTTAAATGATAGTAATGAAAGAAAGGCATAATTTATGTAAAGATATCACAGTTGGTTAAATACATATATACAACAAATAATACAGGAAAATTCATAGTTTTGTAAACTTAGACTGTGATGATTTTTTAAACTGATTACATTCTTAATTTCTAAAAGTAAGTTGACATTCCAATCACAATTATCTCATTATTCCCAAAGCTATTGCCTTATCATTATACAGAACATCTGAGGGGTTTTGGCTTTAAAATAAGAGGGAGAAAAAGAACATCTGAAAATATATTCAACTTACTGGTTTGTTTTCCTCATTTTGTAAAGAAGAAAACTGAACTTGAGGCAATGTTATCTCTTTAATTTCATCACTGTCTCTTAATCTATAAAGTCTGTTCCATAATTTAAATTCTTCTTCTGATAAGAACCAATCTTTCTTTAGTTTACTTTGCCTCATTCCTGTAAGTTGAAAAAATAATGGAAAAGAGACTTTTTAAAAATCTGCAAAGCAAAAAACCCCACAATATCCATTCAAAGTCTGTCACCCAGGTTGGAGTGCAACAGCACATTCATAACTCACTGTAACTTCAAACTCCTGGGATCAAGCAATCCTCCTGCCTCAGCCTCCACAGCAGCTGGAATATAGGTTCATGCCACCAGGCCCACCTACTTTTCTTATTTTTTACAGAGATGTAGTCTTGATATGTTGCCCAGGTTGGTCTCAAACTCCTCAGCCTTGATTCTATTTCTTTAAACTAGTATTCTCCATATAAAACCACTCAGTTTATCACTTCATGCTTCTAAATGTCTCCTAAACTTCTCTTACCTCTTTGAAAGTACCCATCTGTCTAGGAGCCATCCTTTGGTAATGAATTCATTAACAGAACAGAGCCAGGTAGCTAGGCTCTCAGTCCTGGCTTCTTTTGGACTCTTTTCATTTGGTTGCCTAAGACCTGGCATGAAACAGAGTAAAATAACTCACAAATGAAAACTGGTATTATGATTCTATCATAGCAGTATTGGAAAGTTCATCTGAAGCTTGGTGTGGGTGTTGAGAGTGGGCAGGAAAGGCCAAGACTTTTAAAAAGGGTATATATCTTAAGTCATAAAAGGCGGTTGGGGGCAAAAGGAGTAAAGTGTAGGGGGAATAGACTTGTTGCTTTAAAAGAGGACACAACAGACTTTTAAAAATATGTATAGTACATTCATTGCTTTCAGCTTCTATAATCTCTAAGAATCACCAAACTGAAAAGGCTAAACAGTACAAAGCAGGAACTCTGGCTAATACAGATGAGAGCAGAAAAATTTAGAAGCTACTGAATTAAAAATCAGGAAACTGGCTGGGTACAGTGGCTGACACCTCCTCCTTGGGAGGTCTAGGAGGGAGGATCAATTAAGGCCAGGAGTCTGAGTCCATCCTGAGCAACACAGTTTGACCCCAAGTCTAAAAAAAATAAAGTTAGCTGGGCATGCTGTTGCATCCCTGTAGTCCTAGCCACACAGGAAGCTGACAGGAGGATCTCTTAAGCCCAGGAGCTGAGGCTTCAGTGAGCTAGGATCACATCTCAGGTATTCCGAAATATCGTGTAAGAAGCTTTTTAAAAATGTAAAAAAAGAAAAAAGCTGGGCACAGTGGCTCACACCTGTAATCCCAGCACTTTGGAAGGCTGAAGTGGGCGGATCACAAGGTCAGGAGATTGAGACCATCCTGGCTACCACGGTGAAACCCCATCTCTACTAAAAAATACAAAAAATTAGCCAGGCGAGGTGGTGGGCACCTGTAGTCCCAGCTACTCGGGAGGCTGAGGCAGGAGAATGG
The DNA here is from genome assembly GCF_003255815.1 of Theropithecus gelada. Classification (NCBI taxonomy): domain Eukaryota; kingdom Metazoa; phylum Chordata; class Mammalia; order Primates; family Cercopithecidae; genus Theropithecus; species Theropithecus gelada. The sequence continues at coordinate 46,609,388 of NC_037675.1, read as the reverse complement.
CGTGAACCCGGGAGGCGGAGCTTGCAGTGGGCCAAGATCACGCCACTGCACTCCAGCCTGGGCGACAGAGTAAGACTCCACCTAAAAAAATAAATAAATAAATAAATAAAAGGTTTCTCTGCATCTGTTTCCTCATCTGTAAAACAAGGAGATTTGAACTAAATGATCTCTCAGGCCCCTTTCAGACCTGACATCCAGAGGCTCTAAGATTTTGAAATAGGCAGGTACCCCTAGTCCCTTAAAACAAATTCAGAGTGGCTGGGTGCAGTGGTTCATGCCTGTAATCCCAGCACTTTGGGAGGCCTGGGTGGGTGGATCACCTGAAGTCAGGAGTTTGAGACCAGCCTGGACAACATGCAGAAACCCTGTCTCTACTAAAACTGTAAAAATGAGTCAGGTGGGGTGGCACGTGCCTGTAATCTCAGCTACTTGGGAGGCTGAGGCAGGAGAATTGCTTGAACCTAGGAGGCAGAGGTTGCAGTGAGCCAAGATCACGCCACTGCACTGCAGCCTGGGCGACAGCGCAAGACTCTGTCTCAAAAAAATAAAATAAAATAAAAAATAGTCAATTCAGAGCTCTAAGCTCAGATGAATTATATACTAGTGTATATAATATATACTATATATATGCTATATATAGTATATAATATATAATGTATATAAATATATACTAGTGTAAATATATACTATGTATATACACTAGTATATAATTAGCATACATTAACAAAATACATAGTAAATACACTAGTATATATTTTATATGTTAGTATAAATATACTAGTCTATTTATGTACTAGTATAGAATTATAGAATAATTCCATACATAAATCACATAATCTAAGATAAATCTTTGACACTTGAAAAATCAGAGAAAAGGGGAGGAAACAAGTATAGAAAAATGAACATAAGTTAACATTGTCTCAATTTTTTAAAAGGATAGGTTCCAGATATTCACTAAAGAATTTGCCATCGACCCCAGTAACATTTTAGAAATACTTATTAAATACAAGATTAAGTAGCAATTATAAAAAATATAATGATCACTAAAAATGATTTATCCAACCTAATCAAGTTTTGATGCTTTTATTAATTTATCAAATTCGAGAAAACTCAAAAGACATGCTATGTTTTTATTTTAACCAAATAATTGGCAAAATCTTGAAAAATGACAGGTATGTTCCTATTAAGGGAATTTGTATTAGGTTTAATAGACATAGCCAAAAAAACATTGATTGACGGCTCTGAGTTAAGGGAAACATTATTAACAAATTTGAATTGAAAGCAAGTAGTAGGAGGATAAGAACCTTAAAAATGCATGGTATAGGCCAGGCACGGTGGCTCAAGCCTGTAATCCCAGCACTTTGGGAGGCCGAGACGGGCGGATCACGAGGTCAGGAGATCGAGACCATCCTGGCTAACACGGTGAAACCCCGTCTCTACTAAAAAATACAAAAAACTAGCCAGGCAAGGTGGCGGGTGCCTCTAGTACCAGCTACTCGGGAGGCTGAGGCAGGAGAATGGCGTGAACCCGGGAGGCGGAGCTTGCAATGAGCTGAGATCCGGCCACTGCACTCCAGCCTGGGGGACAGAGCGAGACTCAGTCTCAAAAAAAAAAAAAAAAAAGCATGGTATGAAAACAGTGGAACAAACAGTTGAACAAACATAAAAGGTATGGCCTTCAAATATATAGAGTACTGTTATAAAGGTAAACCAAAGATGAAAACTGTATTTTTTATCTAAGAAACCAGATCAATGGGAAAAAGGTACAAAGACACAGATTTTTCAACATAAGAGTCTTCCACTATATAGGGCCATTCAACAATGGAATTAACCTGCTAAAGAAATATAATTTATATTAACAGAGGTATTCAAGTTAAGACTGGGTATGCATTTAATAAGAATGCTGCAGAAGCATTCCTACCTTGGTAAGTAATTGGACCACATGACTCCCAAGGTTCCTTCCAAATGTTAGAATACAGTTATATGATTTTTATGATAGTTTAAAACCCACCTTAAAGATTAAGTAAAATCCAAAAAATAAACTTTTTTTCTCACTTTCATAGTGCAAATATCTCAAGATATTTGAGAAAGGCAACCAGCTAACGCAAATGGCTACCTAAATTACCAGGTAAATATAGGATAAACTATGAAGGAATGTATAGCAAATGGTGCCGTCTTACATGAAGACAAGTTACTATTAATATAGACAACATGTATGTAAAGGATTCTAAGTGCATGGGGATATATATAGGGAATTTCTTTCTGTCTTGGTATTATCTTAGTACATTGTCTTCAGTGCACATTGTAATCTGGTTTAATGCTAATTCAAAAATAAAACTCTTTTCTTTCTTTTCTAAACTTTATGGAGAACATTCTCTAGGTTGGTAGGGTATTTTTAATTTTCCCCAGCACTGAGTTTCTGTCACTCTATACTACCAGTGTCTCTCCATTTGCCACATGAACAATCTCTTATAGACTTTCCAAAGAGAATGTCCATAATATATTACTTAGAACATATATTCAGTTTTTCAAATAAGAAATATTATATCAAGATATGATCTGCTAAGTAAAAACAGGGGAAAAATGCATGTGTCAAATGCAAAATTTATTTACCATCCCTATAGGAAAAGATAGATGACTTTCGCTGCAAGTTCCGAGAAGGCTTCTCTGGTTCATAGACACCATGTGTGATGAACATTTTGTGTAATTTTGGGTTGATTCCATCAGGAACCATTCGTGGACTTCTTTGGTAAAAATGAAGGACCTGCCTGTTACTTGAAATAGCTTTACATATATTTCTTTTGTTGGACTGACTCTGATTATAAATCTGTAAAAACAAATATAAAATGTCAGATTATATTACTTTTATAAATAACAATTTATCCATAACAAACAATTATTAGTTTGGATTTATTGTAAACATAAAGTTAAACCCCAATCCACTTAAATACTTAGAAAATAGAGCTTCTGTTGTCTTGATTTTTTTTTTTTTTTTTGAGACAGGGTCTTACTCTGTCACCCAGGCTCTGGAATACAGTGGTGTGGTCAGGGTTCACTAAGCCTCAACCTCCTGGGCTCAAGCGATCCTCCCACTTTAGCCTCCTGAGTAGCTGGGACTACAGGTGTGGACTACCACACCCAGCTAATCTTTATTTTGTAGAGATGGGGTCTCCCTGTGTTGCCCAGGCTAGTCTTGAACTCCAAAGCTCAAGTGATCCTCCAGCTTTAGCCTCCCAAAGTGCTGAAATTACAGGCGTGAGTCACTGAGCCCAGTTGTCTTGAATTTTAAAACCTATCAGTAAACTGTTAGATTAACCTTTAATGAAAATCATTTCAGGCTGGGCGCGGTGGCTCACGCCTATAATCCCAACACTTTGGGAGGCCCAGGCAGGCAGATCACGAGGTCTGGAGTTCAAGACCAGCCTGGTCAATATGGTGAAACCCCGTCTCTACTGAAAATACAAAAAAAAAATTAGCCGGGCGTGGTGGCACACACTTGTAGTCCCAGCTACTCAGGAGGCTGAGACAGGAGGATCGTTTGAACCTGGGAAATGGAGGTTGCAATGAGCCGAGATCGCGTCACTGCACTCCAGCCTGGATGACAGAGCAAGACTCCGTTTTTTTGTTATTTTTAAAAAAGAAAATCATGTCAAAGTCCATAATTACAAAAGCCCACCTTAGCAGTTACACTGCAGAAGTAAATCTATCTTTGTTACCCTGCCGTTTTTAAAAGAGGTTGATATTTACATAGAAGTGTAAGGTTGTCTTGTGCTTTTTTTAAAAACTATTCCCTATTTCAGTTTGTTCATCTTTCTACACTTCAGTTTCCTTCTCTGTATACAACAAAAGCGTTACTCCCCTTACAGGGTGCTGACAGCATTAAATACAATAATGAATCTGAAACTTGGAACATTACACAGCACAATGTAAATACTGAGTAAATGTGGCCACTGTTACTATTTTACAGATAAGAAACCTAACAAGTGAATGGAGAGGTTAAGCAACTCGGCTAGGTAGTACAATTAAAACCCAATTCCACTCACTGATATTACATGGCCTTTTACCAAACATTTCATTGGGATCATTTTATGGATAAACTAGATGTTACATATGAATATGCTATAATCACATGAAAAGTATTAGAGAAATAATTCATTTTTCAGGATGATTTTAAAGAGTATAAAAAATATTTTAAATCAGGGTTTTTTTCTGGAGATGGAGTCTCACTCTGTTACCCAGGCTGGAGTACAGTGGCAGGATCTTGGTTCACTGTAACCTCTACCTCTGAGGTTCAAGCAATTCTACTGCTTCAGACTCCCAAGTAGCTGGGATTACAGACACGCGCCACCACACCTGTCTGGTTTTTGTATTCTTTTAGTAGAGATGGGGTTTCACCACGATGGCCAGGCTGGTCTCGGACTCCTGACCTCAAGTGATCTGCCCGCCTCAACCTCCTAAGGTACTGAGATTACAGGCGTGAGCCACCATGTCCAGCCTAAAATCAATTTTTTAAAATTATCATAGCTGTTAAGGAGACCTTTAATGTGAATCTATATATTTGGCTGCTATATAGTTACAAATCTATATATTTGTAACTAGTCTCAATGAGTTACAAAAGTTAGTTAATACTTCAGTGTAACAAACACAAAATAATATTTTATGTAACATCTTATTTAGAAAGGCCTGTCACTCAAGATTGTATGAATCTAATTCAAGTTCCTTATCACTTAGAATAGGCATCAGCAAATTTCCATAAAGGGCCAGAAAGTAAACATTTTGGGCTTTTCAGGCTTCATACTGTCTCTGATATATATTCTTTGTTTCTTACTTAGTCAGTTATTTTGACAGCCCTTGAAAAGGAAAAAATGATTCTCGGTTTACTATAGTTCAGAAAGAAAAGTAAACTAAACACAAAGCATAGGTCTTCTTTAGAAGCACAGGAAAATAGTAAAACAAAGTAATACATATTGGTTTTTGGATCTAGGTATCTCTGAATTACTACTTACATATTAAAAATGTGTTTCTTGGCCGGGCGCGGTGGCTCAAGCCTGTAATCCCAGCACTTTGGGAGGCTGAGACGGGCGGATCACGAGGTCAGGAGATCGAGACCATCCTGGCGAACACGGTGAAACCCCGTCTCAACTAAAAAATACAAAAAACTAGCCGGGCGAGGTGGCGGGCGCCTGTAGTCCCAGCTACTCGGGAGGCTGAGGCCGCAGAATGGCGTGAACCCGGGAGGCGGAGCTTGCAGTGAGCTGAGATCGGGCCACTGCACTCCAGCCTGGGCGACAGAGCGAGACTCCGTCTCAAAAAAAAAAAAAAAGTGTTTCTTTAGATGGATAAAAATTAGGAAACTGAATCCAGTCAAAAACTCTCCTAGTTACAAGATAGAATCCAATACAAAGAGGGGAAAATAAACCAAAACTATCTACAGAGTGTTTGGACTTGGAATGCTAACATGTTGATATTCACATTTGGGCTATATTTCTCCAATTTCAATTGTCAAATTGTGTTCCTGCAGCTCTACTTACACGTTCCTCTCGTCCTTCAGAAAGGATAACAACTATCCTGCCTTGACGTTTACGGCCAGTTCTACCCATTCGTTGTACAAGACGAATTGGGCTCTTCTGGGAATCAAAACATATTATAAGATCAACTTCTCCTATATCCAAACCTTCTTCACCCACACAGGTAGAAACCAACGTGTTGTAACCACCATCACGAAACTGTTTCACTACCTAAAATAAAAATGATTGAAAAATAACTACATGCAAATATAAGAGAACTGTAGATCAAAGTATATTTTCCCCCACTCACCTGAAAAATAGTAAAATCAGATTAAAAATCAGCCTCAAAGCTGGCCACAGCTCATGCCTGTAATCTCAACACTTGGGGAGGACAAGGCAGAAGGACTGCTTGAGTCCAGGAGTTCAAGCTCAGCCTGGGCACATAGAAAAACCCTGTCTCCATGAAAAATAAAAAAAAACTAGCCCAGCATGATGGTGCATGCATGTAGTATTAACTACTTGGGAGACTGAGGCAGGAGGATCTCTTGAGCCCAGGAGTTCAAGGTTGCAGTGAGCTATTACTGTGACACTGTATTAACATCTTACGTAACATCTTATTTAGAAAGGCCTGTCACTCAAGACTGCAGCACAGTATGAATATAATTCAAGTTCCTTATCACTTAGAATAGGCATCAGCAAACTTCCATAAAGGGCCAGAAAGTAAATATTTTGGGTTTTTGGGATGTATTAAGTCTTCTCATAAACATTTCGGTTGCACTGGTCCAAGGATTTTCCTTCAATATGGAAATCCTCAGAGTACAAGGAGAAACAATGCTGATGATTAAACATTAAGATTCTAGCCTAGGCAACAGAGTAAAGCCTTGTTTCAACAAAACAAAACAAAAAAATCAGCATCAAGGATAGTACAGAATAGGAAAAGAAGCAATCAACTGGCAATATAAGCCAAAAGAGATTATGGTAAAATAAACAGTTCTAATTATTTTGCTTTAGCAATGGTTGTGATGTCAAAAGGATTTGTCCACAATTTAACAGTTTGTCACTGAATGAGAAACCCCAGAGTTTATTTTTTAGCATCACAGAAAGGGGAACAGGGCAGGTAAATAGCCTACAGCAATCACTCCTATTTATCATATCTTAGACCTAAATGTATATAGTTTTATCTGAAATCGGTTTATAAATATTTCTGATAATATTTGTAAGAATGATGTATTACTCTTAGAAGTCATATCTTACCTTTTATACTATCATTCCAGGATTTCTCTGAGATCAGTTTAATGAAACCCCAATAGCGTGAGGAGTTAATGAAAACATTAATGAAACATTTTCTAAAAGTCCCTTAAGCCTTATAAACTTAGTTCTCAACTGCTCTGAGCCTCAGTTTCTCCATACAGACCAATACCAACATTGCAGGTTTGTGTACAGTGGAGTGGTGGCGGTGGTAATTAAATGAGATAATGCAACATCAAAAGCTGAATTAGCTGATAAATAATGATAGCTACTATGTGCAAGGGCACCCTATGAGGCAGGTAACATAGTAAGTACTTTATACGTTAGTTTCTACTGTCAATGACCCTATGAGCTAGATATCATCATTGCATTTTATTAAACAATCTGAAAATCTGAAAAGTTAAGCTATTTGCCTAATGTCTCACTAATAATCATCAGCATTTGAATGTTGGTGTCTCTGACTCCAAAAACCTAACTTAATCTATAAGCTAGTGTTATTGTTAAAAACTACAACCTTAAAAGTAGGATAATAAACATAAATGTATCATGTTAAGTCTTCTCATAAACATTTCGGTTGCACTGATCCAAGGATTTTCCTTCAACATGGAAATCCTCAGAGTATAAGGAGAAACAATGATCATGATTAAACATTAATAGTAATTCATTTTCTTTGGAATTTGTAATGACATTAAGCCAACCTGCATCTAACATAGAAAAGCATATGTCCTTTTTGCCCAGATTTTAAAAAAAAAGGCCACAGTGCTAGATACATTTTTAAAAATTATTAATGTAATTAACAGATTAATAATGTCAATTTTCTTTTTAGTTAACATGTATAAACTAAACTGTTACTTCCATGCTTAAGATTGACATTAATTTGCCATTGAAAATATACTTTCATGAACCCTTTCCACAAATTCAAGACATATATTCAATTGTTTATCCAGTATCTCTGCTTGATGTTTAAAAGACTGCTACTGAGAGTGTGCTCCGTGAACTGTTTATTACTGGTGCCTGTCCAAAAACTGTTTATTACTGGCTGACAAAAAGATAAGTACAATAACTGAAAGTAAGGGTTTAGACACTTGAAAGAGTAATTTTGTTGGCAGACTCTAGTAATATTTTTAAAATTGGACTTGAACTTTATTTTTCATTCATTTTACTTTCTAATAATTCATTTTTATTATATTATTCAAAAGTATCAGTATGTGATGTAGTGGGGGAAATAAACTAGTCCTCTACCAGTTTCAATAGTTTGAAAAGCATTAATCTGAGAGGCATGTCAAAGTTAACTCATCTAAAACCGAGCTCCTGCTATTCCCTAATTCTCCTGCCTCAGCCTCCCAAGTAGCTGAGATTACAGGCACCTGCCACCATCCCTGGCTAATTTTAGTATTTTTAGTAGAGAAAGGGTTTCACCATGTTGGCCAGGCTGGCCTCAAACTCCTGACCTCAAATGATCCGCCTGGTTTGGAGTCCCAAAGTGTTAGGAATACAGGCATCAGTCACCATGCCTAGCATTTCCTGCAGTCTTATTCATCTTAGTTAATACCAGCTCCTTTCAGTTGCTCAGGCCAAAAACCTTGGAGTCATCCTACAGCCAGACTTCATGTGCCTTTATCTCATATCCCACTCTAATTTGTCAATACACCATCAGCTTGACCTGCAAAATACATTCAGTACTTAACCACTTCTCACCACTTGCCTTGTTACCACCCTAGTCCAAGTCACCATCATCTTCAGTTTAAATTGTTGTAAGTCTCCCAACTGGTCTCTCCACTTCCACCCTTACCCCCTACAGTTTATTCTTCGGACAATAACCAGTATTTTTTCTTTTTCTTTATTTGAGACAGGGTCTCACTGTGTTGCCCAGGCTGAAGTGCAGTGGTGTGATCTTGGCTCACTGCAGATTCAACCTCTGGGCTCAAGCATCCTCCCTCCTCAGCCTCCCAAGTAACTGAAGCTACAGGCACATGCCACCACACCCAGCTAATTTTTGTATTTTTGGTAAAGATAGGGTTTCACCATGTTGCCATGGTTGGTCTTGAACTCCTGGCCTCAAGACATCTTCCTAACTTAGCCTCCCAAAGTGCTGTGATTGCAGGCATGAGTCACAGTGTCCAGCTGATTCGTTTAAAATATAAATCAGGCTAAGACCATCCTCTGCCCCAAACTCTCCAAGAACTTCTCATCTCAGTCACAGTAAGAGAAAGTCATTAATATGGAAATGACATACAGGGCCCTAAAGGATCTCGCCCTCCCATGTCTTCTGACTTAATATCATGTTTCTAAATAAATGGACAATGTACAATTATTTGCCTGCAAGCTCATTTCAAAATAAAACAGCTGTTATGAAAGCAATCACATATAGGAGTAATAAAAAAAAGTTTTTACTTTGGCATACATTAAAATATTATTGATATAAATGAGTAAACGATAGTCAGTAAAATCAATAAGGTTCTTACAGTGCCTGACAAGCTCAGGAAATAATGACTTTAAGTAATACTGAAATTGATCAGAGATCGGATTGGGTACTGTGGGTATTTTAAATAATGAAAATGCTTGACCTCCAAAACAAAAATCCAATTCATTTTTCATTCATACATAAATGTTAAGAGTAGTAATCACCCAATAGATGCCTTAAAAATATGTATAATCTGACTAGATGATGGGCAAAGGTATTATTTTCAGATTCAGGAAGGCACTCCCCATCATATCCAGTCAGCTTAAACAGACTCTTCTCGGTGTAGTCAGGGCAGGTATAAAAGGTATTTAAAGAATACCTGACCATGGCTCACACCTGTAATCCTAGCACTTTGGGAGGCTGAGGCGGGCGGATCACGGGAGGTCAGGAGATCGAGACCGTCCTGGCTAATACAGTGAAACCCCGTCTCTACTAAAAATATAAAAACTTAGCTGGGCATGGTGGTGGGCACCTGTAGTCCCGGCTACTTGGGAAGCTGAGGCAGGAGAATGGTGTGAACCTGGGAGGCAGAGCTTGCAGTAAGCTGAGATGGCACCACTGCATTCCAGCCTGGGTGACAGAGCGAGACTCCGTCTCAAAAAAAAAAAAAAAAAAGAAAAGAAAGAATACCTGACCAACATGGTGAAACCCTGTCTCTACTAAAAATACCAAAAAAAAAAATGAGCTAGGTGTGATGGCGGGCACCTGTAGTCCCAGCTACTCAGGAGGCTGAGGAGGGAGAATCCCCTGAACCTGGGAGGCAGAGCTTGCAATGAGCCGAGATCGGGCCACTGCACTCCAGCCTGGGTGACAGAGCGAGACTCCATTTCAAAATTAAAAAAAAAAAAAAAGAAGGCTACCTCCCGGCCGGGCAAGGTGGCTCATGCCTGTAATAAGCATTTTGGGAGGCTGAGGCAGGCAGATCACCAGAGGTCGGAACTTTGAGACCACCCTGGCCATGATGGTGAAACCCCATCTCTACTAAAAATACAAAAATCAGCCAGGCGTCGGTGCCTGTAATCCCAGCTCTCTGGAGGCTGTGGCAGGAGAACCTATGAGGTGGAGGTTTCAGTGAGCCAAGATCATGCCACTGCACTCCAGCCTGGACAACAAAGCGAGATTCCATCTCCAAAAAAAAAAAAAAAAAGGCTACCTCATCTACTAACGTCTGCAGATTCAAAAAAGGATCTGTCAAAATGAATTAGAAATTAAAGAGATATCTAACTGGCAGTCACTACTCAAGTATAGACTTACACAGTTAATTTATAAAAAGCTGCATAGATTTTATAAAAATCAATAACATAAAATTTCCCTCAAAACCTCACAGCACTTAGAAAACAATGTTCTCTTACTCAGAGGATGAGGCTACCTTAAATACTATCATGGTTTCTTCTGACCCCATTTTTAAAGTAAGATTTTTAAATAAATAAAGATAAGCTAATTATTTGTTTAGAATAAATTATTAAAGTGACTTAACGTAAATAGTAAACATTTACTGGTGGCTCTACAATAAGATCTCTTTTAATGCTTACGACAACCCTATGATGTATGTTTACAGATAAGGAAAACTGAGTAAGAAGTAAAGAAACTTTTAAGTGGGAGTCAGGATTCCAACCCAGGTAATATAATTCTAGAGTTTTTCTGCTTAACTTTTATACTTTACATTACTTTAAAAAAAAAAAGTTCCAAACCCACATAAAACATTTGTTATCATCTTTCAAAATATGCTCATTTTTACTTACATGTTTACTATAAAATTGTTTTTAAGTAGCTAATTGACCAGTGAGTTAAAACTAACAAAAAAAGAACAAGTGCAAAGCTAATCAATCTTATTTTTATTTTCATAAATTCCAAAAATAATTACCTCCAGTTGCTCCTTCTGGGTAAAACCCTTCGTGCTTTTCCCTGAGGCATGGCCAACAAAAGTCATTACTCTAATAATTGGCTGATGCTGTGAAAGCATTTCTGCAATTTCTTGAACACTATCTCGAAATGAAGAGAAGATCATAACTCGGGTCTCATCACATTTCTTTTCAGAAGTGTTTTCAGCTATATATATACAAAAACTTTAATTACAACTTTTTATAAAGCATTAAGACAAGAACTAGTTCAAAAGACAAACCTGAAAGTATTATGCTAACAAATGATAGTTCTTTCAAAAAAATAATTTAGCTGGATGTGGTGGCACACACCTGTAGTCCCAGCTACTTGGGAGGCTGAGATGGGGGAATCACTTGAGCACAGGAGTTCAAGACCAGCCTGGGCAACATAACATAGCAAGACCCAGTCTCTAATAAACAAACAAATAAATAAATAATTTCAAACATCTTGAAATTTTACTTTTAAACTATATTCTCTATTAATTTTAATAATCGTAGCTTGTTATTTATCATTGGCTGTCATAAAATAAAATCCTAAACAAATCAAATATGAATTACCTGAATCACTTTTGACTAGTCCTTCAATTCAGGCATAACAGCTATCATTTCCCTTTACCTTCTAAGATAGCCAGAAGCACAGAATTATGTAGCTCCCCCTAATTTCATAAGTCTTCTCTTTCCTTTCTGTTCACTAAAGGCAATGTCTTAATCCACGCCATGCATTCTGTCCTCAAATCTACTATACTTTCAAATTCTCCAAAGAAAACTGCAAAATATACCCTACAGTGAATTCCAAAGCTGCTCCCAATATGTCTCTACTGAGGGGCAGGTGGGGTAGGGGGGTGGCGGACAGCAGAATGCACTAATAAGAACATGATCTTTGTGGCTGGGCACTTAATTCTCTGGGTGATTGGTGATCATGGTAGTTATTTAAGCTCTTTAAGCTTTAGTTTCTTCATATCTAATATGGATTGATGTATACATGAAACAGTAAATGTCAAGTATATAGTTTTGCACTTATAGTAATTGGTTAATTATTGCATATTGTGTGGGGTTTTTGGTTGTTTGTTTTTATTTTTGAGACAGGGTCATGTTTGGTCACCTAGGCTGGAATGCAGTGGCACCATCACGGCTCACTACAGCTTCGACCTCTTGGGCTCAGATGATCCTCCCACCTCACACTCTGAGTAGTTGGGACTACAGGCACATGCCACCATGCCCAGTTACATTTAAAATATTTTTGTAGAGACCAGGTTTTGCCATGTTGCCCAGGCTGGTCTCGAACTCCTGGGCTCAGGAGATCTGCCCACCTCAGCCTCCCAAAGTGCTGGGATTACAGGCATGAGCCACCACATCCAGCCTCTAATGATTTTTATTATCTTAATCATCATATGTGTTCCAAGGACTGCACTAAGCATTTTATGTATGTTAACTCATTCAATCTTCACAACTCCTCTAAGGAATAAATGACTTATTAAATATAAAGTTAATTTACAATACAAAAGCAAAACGTAGGACTTGAAGAAGCAGCTGTTCCAAGTAAAATTATTCTAAACAAACTTCTTTTAATTAATCATTGCATCAAGCATCAAGCCTCTGTATGTGACCAGCTCCTGAATGAATTGCTGCTTTCATCACAAAACCTACATCTCCTTCAACCTGTCACAGCCTGCCTTTTTACCCTCATTCCACTAAAGCTCCTTCCAGCAAAATCAATAACTTCCATACTGCCAAGTTCAATGGCCACTTTTTAGTTTAACACACTGTACTCTTTCCTTCTGAAATAGTCTCTTTCGTCAGCTTCTCTTACACTTTACTTGTCTAGTTTCATCCCCAAGGTCCTTAGTGGCTTTTTTTCATCCAAACTTTGTTGATATTCTTCAGGACTCCATTCTGGATCCTCTTCTGTCTGTCTCTAAACTGTTGTCCTGACAATCACATCTATTCCTGAAACTTTAAATATTACCTGTATGCTGATAACTCCAAAATGTATTCACATATATGTAAGTATGTAAAAACAGCACCAACCATTCTTCTGAGATCTACATTTGCTTATCTAATTTTAGGTGTCTCAAAAACATCTTAATGTGTTTGCTCTTTCTTTTGTTATTCTTTTTTTTTTAATTGAAAAATAAAAGTTGTACATATTTAAGTTGTACAATATGTTTTGAGATGTCTATATACATTGTGGAATGGCTAAATTAAGCTAATTAACATACGTATTACCTCACATACTTATCTCTACATTTTTCACTTTACTCATGTAATCATTTGCAAACATGTACACATAATTGTATATACCCAGCCAGATTCCTTTTTTCCTTTTTTTTTTTTTTTGAGATGGAGTCTCACTCTTGCCAGGCTAGTGTGCAGTGGCACGATCTTGGCTCACTGCAACCTCCGTCTCCCAGGTTCAAGAGATTCTCCTGCCTTAGCCTCCCAAGTAGCTGAGACTGCAGGCATGCACCACCACACTCAGCTAATTTTTGTATTTTTAGTAGAGACGGGCTTTCACCATGTTGGCCAGGATGGTCTTGATCTCGACCTCGTGATCTGGCCACCTCAGTCTCTTACAGTGCTGGGATTACAGGCGTGAGCCACTGCACCCAGCCAATTCTCTTTTTTCTTATACCATATGTCTAATCCACCAGCAAATACAATAAATAAGTTGGCTCCAATTTGAACATATCTCTAGAATCTATTTCCCAGCACCTTGACCACTATTGCCTTGATGCACACCATTATTATGTGTCATCATCCAAGACTATCATAATAGTTTTCTAAGTTATCAACGTCTATGCTCCACAAAACTACCAGAGTGATCCTTAAAATGTCATGTCATTCCACTGCTACAAATACCTCTCTTTGGTTTTGCAAAGCACAAATACTCAGAAATTAAAAACTAAAGTCTGATATTATCTGGATACCTCTCATCTATATCGCTTGTAGCCTCAGTCACACTAATCTAACCACATTGGTCTGTTTAATCATACCAAGCACCCTACTGCCACCTCAGGGCCTTTGAATCTGCTATTTTTACTGCTTAGAATTATCTCTCCCCCAACCTCCAAAACTCACAAGGCTTCCTCCCTTATCTCCATTATCACTTTAAATATCCCTCTACAGAGAAGCCTTCCATAACCATCCTATATAAAACAGCACTCCTCTATAACTCTCTCTCCTAACCTACTTTACTTTAATCTTCTACTTGACTATATATTGTTTTACTGTCCACTTTCTTTATATTATCCCAAGCTAACTTATATAGTACCTTATTCTTAACATTCCCACCACAACCCTTGCCCTAACCCTTCCAAAATTTCTCAGAGCTTTTTAGTATTCCTTATCCAGAGTAATTAAAAGCCCATCTTCTCCATAAGAAATGTTAGAATAAACTAATAAGCTGAAGTTTTTTGTTTTATTTTCGAAATTATTTATTTTGAGTTTTGCTCTTGTAGCCCAGGCTGGAGTGCAATGGCACAATCTCGGCTCACCGCAACCTTCACCTCCCAGGTTCAAGCGATTCTCCTACCTCAGCCTCCCAAGTAGCTGGGATTACAGGCATGCGCCACTATGCTCGGCTAAGTTTTGCATTTTTAGTAGAGATGGGATTTCACCATGTTGGTCAGGCTGGTCTTGAACTCCTGACCTCCCGTGATCTTCAGCCTCCCAAAGTGCTGGGATTATAGGCATGAACAACCACACCCGGCCATAAGTAAAGTTCTACCTCTTGCAATAACTTTGCCTTGCCTTAAAGCTACTAAACATGACCTACCATTCCATGACTTGAAGTGTTCAATTACAACTTCTTCTAATTTCTTTAACTTTGGATGACTATAAACAAATTTTTTATTTTTATCTCCTGGAAAAAAACAAAAATATCAATTAAAAAAAATTTTTTTTCCATATTCAATTACACTAGTGTATATTAAAGTTATCTTTTCCAATGCATATGTTGGACTTTTAAAAAATTTTTTTTTAAATTTAAACCAGAGGTAACATCTAGGTAGCACGTAAGTCTTACTGTAAAATGAACTTTGAACTTTCATAAAAATTTCATTCTGAGAGAACCTAAACAAGAACCAGCAGCAAAGCAAAAATATATTTTAAACTATAAATCAGGTTTTGATAGTTCTGAGAATTTTCACTACCACTAACAACTACTAACATCTGTTATATGTTTATAGTTTAAACATTGTTTAAGGCATATAAACTTTAAACTTGTATACATTAATCTTAACTTTAAAAATGAAATAGTTACACATTTAACAGATCTGTTGCTACAAAATAAAAATAATTGTAGACATTTGCATCAAAGGAGCAAAATTTCAAAATTAACTTTGATTAAGAAACACAATGCAATACATAATTTTAAAAGAAAAACCAGACCTTGTTGGATAGCAGAAACACTATCTGCTGAAGTACTACGTGTATGTGCAAACATACACTCTAGATGATTATAGAGCTTCATGAAGTCTTCATTTCGGCCAAGTTCATTTTTTGACCGTGTCATCCCTTCAGAAATTAAGAAAAGGTTTTCCAAATAAATAATAATAAAACTGATAAAATGTATTATTTATTAAAAAGAAATTAAACTTTAGCAATGAATGTAAGTTTTTCAAGTGTAAACATGAAAACCAGCAACTTTTTGCAGTTCTACATTCATATATGTATTAATGAATGGTTTCCTTTTCTCCAGGAATTTATTAAAAACAAAGAAACATGGCCATTTGTTAATTATTCCAGTGCTTTTTAAAATAAATCATTTTTAAGTAATCCAAACTCTTTGTCTTTTTGTTTTGGTTTTTTTGAGACAGTCTCGCTCTGTTGCCCAGGCTGAAGTGCAGCAGCGTAATCTTGACTCAAGGCAACCTCCGCCTCTCGGGTTCAAGCGATTCTCCCGCCTCAGCCTCCTGAGTAGCTGGGATTACAGGTGTGCATCACCACACCCGGCTAATTTTTGTATTTTTATTAGAGACGGGGTTTCACCATGTTGGCCAGGCTGGTCTTGAACTCCTGACCTCAAGTGATCCATCCATCTCGGCTTCCCAAAGTGCTGGGATTACAGGCATGAGCCACTGTGCCCAGCCCTTCAATGTCTTTAGCCAAAATAATACATGTCATTATTTCTTTAAATAATTTGATACAATTTACCTTTAGTTCCATCCATAATTCCACAAAGGAAGAAATATAATGATCTCATTCCCATTTGCTGCAATAATTCATAACCATGATATAAACTAATACAAATAGCAAACTCTCCCTCGATTACGCCTTGTTGTATTCCCTAGAAAAACAGCATATGTCAAATTTAACCAGAGAAATAAATGAACATACACGCTCCATGCCCAAGTTGTCAGGCCATAGTCAGTGTAACATTTATAATATAATCCAAATGATCATAATAATCATTCCCTTCTATACTGCTATAACTGACTGGTTATTAAATGTCATCTTACAGGATGTTGCTATGGAAAGGTACCAATGTATTTTTTATGTAAAATCTGCCCCTTTGTTTTTTTTTTCTTTAATTAAACAAGAAACTTACATTTTAAAAATAAGGAGAAAAAAATTATACTGTTTTTCTTTACAGGTAAATTAATTGGCAGTATATAGATATATTTGTTCTTTCAAAACTATATAGTAAGCATCTACTACATGTCAAACACTGAGCTAGATACAATGGAAATGGGAAATAAGTTAGATATGGCCTATCCTCATGCATGTTACTGGCAAAAATACAAATATTTAATCAGACTGTTTTAATGCCAACATTTAATACCAAGTTTAGGTGCCATGAAAATATCTGATACTGAGCCCCAGAAACTATTCTAAGCACATTACTTGCACAATTCACTTAATCTTAGTATCTAGCAGGTAGCTACTATTGTTATGCTCATTTTACAGATGAGGAAGCTCATACAAGCTGTAAGTAGCAGAACCACTATTTAGACCCAGGAATTTTGGCTAAGAGGCCTTGTGCTTTCAACCACTACTCTCATGGAAAAATGAAGGACACATTCCTTTATGGAAGTACATGGTATGTGTATCTATCTGATAAGATAGTTTTTAAGGACAGCATGGAGAACATATTCTAATTATTTTTCTTTGAGATGAAGACTACTGTTTTCTAACATTTTTAGTAGCATTTAACCTTTGGACCTAGTTTGACAGACATTTTCCTATCCATTTATTTTTTTCCAATGCAGGTTAGAAACAAGAAGCTTGCTGTGATGCTTCCTTTAAACTCTGGTATTGAGAATAAGAATAAATGTTCTGTGTCTAAAATTCAGTTACAATCTACCCTCTCATGGCCTTGCGACTTTACAAAATAAATGGACTTAAAGACAAATTCTTCATTAAAAGTTAAAAAGAAAGGTTGGGCACTGTGGCTCACATATGTAATCTTTGGGATTACACTCTGGGAGGCCAAGACAGGCGGATCACCTGATGTCAGGAGGTTGAGACTGGCCTGGCCAACATGGTGAAACCCTCTCTCTACTAAAAATACAAAAATTAGTCAGGCATGGTGATGCGTGCTTGTAGTCCCAGCTACTAGGGAGGCTGAGGCATGACAGTCACTTGAACCTGAGAGGCAGAGGTGACAGTGAGCCAAGGTCACGCCACTGCACTCCACCTTGGGCAATAGAGCGAGATTCTGTCTCAAAAAAAAAAAAAAAGAAAGAAAAAGTTAAAAGGTAAAATTTATCTTAACACAAATCGTTACATTGTATTCTTGCCAGGTTTTTTTCATGCTTTTATAAACTATATAAACATTTCTGATTTTTTTTTTTTTTGAGACAGGTCTAACTCTGTCACCTAGGCTACAATGCAATGCTAAAATCACAGCTCACTGCAACCTCGACCACCCAGCCTCAAGCAATCCTACCCTGCCTCAGGCTCCTGAGTAGGTACATACCACCACACTTGGCTATTTTTTTTTTTTACATTTGTAGAGACAGGATCTCACTATGTTGCCCAGGCTGGTCTTGAACTCTGGGGCTCAAGTGATCCTCCCACCTTTGCCTCCCAAAGTGTTGGGATTACAGGCATCAGCCACTGTGTTCAGCCTCATTTTTTGATGAGCTAATAGGTACCCAAAAAATCAGTACCTATGTTTTATCCTGGCTTTAGGTGAAAATTTACTCTGTCATCAAAATTTATTTAAAAATACCTACCACAATATTCGGAGATGGGTTTTTCCTAAATTGATCTCTTGCCAGAATTATCTGGTATTTTGTTAGATTTGGGATATCCCTTCTCATCAAAACATTCCTCTGAATCAAAGAATGAGCAAATGATTCCAAAATCTGCAAATTTAAAAGCAATCTAGTTTAAGCTTGCTCTAAGTCCTTTTTCAAGTACAATCATTTTCTCACATATTAAAATAGGAATTATATATTTAATAAGGTTTGCCTTACAATGAATGCTTAAGTAAACTCAGCAATGATAACATTTAAAACTACTTGACATCTATCCCCAAATAATATCCATATAAAAATCAACATGAGCAATTATTATATACAACTATAATTTAAGAATACATTTGTTAATCTGTTTATTTCTTTTTTTTTTTTTTTTTTTGAGACGGAGTCTCGCTCTGTCGCCTAGGCTGGAGTGCAGTGGCGCCATCTTGGCTCACTGCAAGCTCCGCCTCCCGGGTTCACGCCATTCTCCTGCCTCAGTCTCCCGAGTAGCTGGGACTACAGGCGCCCGCCACCTTGCCTGGCTAATTTTTTGTATTTTTAGTAGAGACGAGGTTTCACCGTGTTAGCCAGGATGGTCTCGATCTCCTGACCTCGTGATCTGCCCAGTGCTGGGATTACAGGCTTGAGCCACCGCGCCCAGCCCTAATCTGTTTATTTCTTAACTCCTCTCTCCCTCAACCTACACACACTGTAATCTAAGTGTAAGTACCATGAAAGAAGACCTTTGATTTCTTCACTGTTACAACCTCAGTACCTACACCAGTTTGGCACTTAGGTCCTCAGCAGATACTTGTAGAGTAGTTTGTAAAGTACTGAATAAATTGAAATGTCTTGAGTATATTTAATTTTACTCACTGACTCATTTTTTTCAACAAATATTTATTAAGCACCTACTATGTAACAAGCAGTGTTCTAAATGCTGGGTGTTTGGGTGAGGGGGAAAGGACAAGATGGAGGAAGGTGAACAAGATGGAGCAGTCCCTGTTGTTTCCGGGTTTTTCATCAAAGATTTTCCCGCGCCCAGGAAAAGAACCAAATCAACTGAGCATGTGCAGAGTGACGTCAAGCCGGGGACACCGAAATTCAAGAAGCCACTCCTACACACACGCCCCAAACTCCTCCCCCTCCAGCTCCCAGGCATGAAAGTCCACTGCCGGTAAGCGCCGTTGTGACTTCTTCGGCCCCCGCATTTGTGGACCGGAGAACATCACCCAAGAGGACCGGCGCGACTTCCCTGGTCCCCCACACCTGAGGACCAGAGAACCTCGCCCGAGAGTGTGTGCATATTTGCAATAAAAGACTGCCACTTTCTTACGTACTTTGGCCTCATGTTTAATTACTTAGCTCTCCTAAATTAAGTTAAATTAAATTAAAACACTGGGGACAGTGTGGCTAAGACAAATAAAGTCACTGCTCCCATATAATTTCCATTCCAAAGGAGAGAACCAAAGAATAAAGAAGCGAACAAAGAAAGCAAATCATTTGGATTATAACAAATGCATTTAAGAATCTAAAACACAATAATGCTGTAGAGTCTTTGAGAGGAAAGGGATCATTATTAAATAAGGTGAACAAAGACTCTCTCTTTGAGGAGCGAACATTTGAGTTTACATGTGAATGATGAGGTATGTCTACCATGTGAGGTTCTAAGGACAAAGGATTCCGGAGAGAGAAGTCAGCAAACAAAAAGGTCCTGAGGCAGAAATGAGCTTAATGGCACAAAAGGAGACCGATAGATGAAGACCTATTATAGCAGTATGTAATTGTTTAAATTTTTGCCTAATTTGTATTTTCTAAACTATGGCTAGTTTAATACAGTATTTTCCTCCCTTCCAACTTTGTTGATCATACTGCCTAATAAGGCACTCTAAAAATACCAACAAAATTAAATTACATTTGTATATGATTATAAGAATTATCATATTTACGTTGTTGTAAATGGAATGATTTTCAATTAAAAATGCACTAATATCAAAGAGACGATTACAAAAATACTTTGCCACATCTTAACTCAATAATGCAAATAATTTAAAAACAAAAAACAAGCTGTATTACTACAAAATGTCTCTTAAGAAAGACTTATTATAGATTAAGTGACAGATAACTTTTTGGTTATCTATTCCTGTAACCATCTTTAATCCATGGCAATGAAAATGTGAAAACATGTTGTTCTACCATGACACTAAGTATGAACTGCAGAAAAACAATGTGTTACCTCAAATTTCTCCCAGTGAAAATGACAATTGTCTAAGCAGGTCCTCAACAGCTATAACATTGGCATTTGGGCCAGACAATTCTTTGTTGTGGGGTTGCTGTCCTATCCATTGTAGGATGTTTAGCTGCTTCCTGGCCTCCAAATACTAGATGCCAATAATAACTCCACATTTCACCTCTTGCCTTCCCCTTCTATCCTGTCTTTTTGTTGTTGTTGTAAGAACCAAAAATGTGTCAAGTCATTCCCAAAGGTTGCCAGGTAGGTGAAATAATTCCCAGTTGCAAAGCACTGCTGTATAAAGGATCAGGGAGGACAATAGTGAAAATATATTTCATTACAAAGAAACCTCTGAGGACCGGGCACATGGTGGCTTACACCTGTAATCCCAGCACTTTGGGAGATCGAAGCAGGAGAATCACTTGAGGTCAGGAGTTCAAGACCAACTTGGCCAACAAAGCGAAACCTCGTCTCTATTAAAAAATAGAAAAATTAGCCAGATGTGGTAGCATGCGCCTGTAATCCCAGCTACTTGGGAGGCTGAGGAGAATTGCTTGAACCGGGCAGGTGGAAGCTGCAGTGAGTGAGCTGAACCGAACAAAAAAAAAAAAAAAAAGAAAACAAAGAAACTTCTGGCTGAATCTCAGCACGTGTTCATGTTACAGGTGTGTGCACTTTGTGAAAATTCACTGAGCTTTGTCTACTTTCGCTGTTTGTGTGTGTGTGTATGTACGCGCATATTCTATATTCCAGTTAAAAGGTTTACTTAAAAAAATGCAAAACCATGTAAGGCTATTATTTGCTTTACAAATGGCCTGTCTTTTGTATTTTCCCTTTCAATAATAGTTTGCTAGTAAATACAAAACACGGTGCTCATTCCAAAAATTTTAACTTCAAAGAATTTTTTCAACATATCAATTATATAAAAATAAGTATATTATCACATCCATATCCTGTTAGCTGAAATAATTAAATTACCAGTTTATTTATGAAATCCTAAATGTCATAAAAATGGCTTACCTGGATATAGGTCTTTTGGATGGCTGCAAGTTCTTCACCAAGTGGAACAATAAGCTTTTCAATTTTTCTTTCATAAGAATATGCCAAAATATCTGGAGAATCTTCAGAACGAAGCTCTATCTGCCCAATTAGCAGGTTAGTAATAACTTGTTGCACAGCCTATGCGAAATCAATTAAGTATGATTATAAATTACATTACATGTTAAAATTTTTTAGTTTAAGTCACTAACAGAAATAAAATAGCAGTAAAATTTTGAAAGAAGCACCAGAAATTTATATCATTAAATACCAAAAAAGAAAGAAGACAAGCCTATAAGAAAAGTACATCAGAAGTAGTACAACAGGTGAAAAGTGCTTCCGAAACATCTTTTCCCCACACAGACCTTCAAGCAAAGCATCTGAGAAATAAGAATACTGTAAATGTCCAAAAAGTTCCTCAAATGTAGTTTGGTACTTTCCAAATACAGTCTTTATAAAGACTCAGACAAAAATTTCAAATTAGCAATACTAAATCAATTATTGATAAATTAGTAGAATATTTTCCATTTAAATCAACATATATGATGTGAATACATTTCCAGGGCTAAATTTCATGTACCCAAAGCTTATAAAGAGACTTCATTGTAAAATTAGGAAACTGGAGAAAAAAACATATAATCTGTTAGTGTAAACAACTACTGTACCAGAAGACTATGGTACTGACAGTGCGATTAACAATTAAAAAGAAAAAAAAAACAAAACAAAACAAAGAAAGAGGATCCTGAGAGTATCTAAAAATTAAAAGTTGTTTTGTTGGCCGGGCGCGGTGGCTCAAGCCTGTAATCCCAGCACTTTGGGAGGCCGAGGCGGGTGGATCACGAGGTCAGGAGACCGAGACTATCCTGGCTAACATGGTGAAACCCCGTCTCTACTAAAAATACAAAAAAAAAAAAAACTAGCCGGGCGTGGTGGCGGGCGCCTGTAGTCTCAGCTACTTGGGAGGCTGAGGCGGGAGAATGGCGTGAACCCGGGAGGCGGAGCTTGCAGTGAGCCGAGATCACGCCACTGCACTCCAGCCTGGGAGTACAGTGAGACTCTGTCTCCAAAAAAAAAAAAAAAAAAAAAAAAAAAAAGTTGTTTTGTTGTTGTTGTTGTTGTTGTTGTTGTTTTTTGAGACGAACTCTCACTCTGTCACCCAGGCTGGAGCACAGTGGCATGATCTCGGCTTACTGCAACCTCTGCCTCCTGGGTTCAAGTGATTCTCCTGCCTCAGCCTCCCCAGTAGCTGGGATTACAGGCGCTTGCAACTATGCCCAGCTAATTTTTTGTGTTTTTAGTAGAGATGGGGTTTCACCATGTTGGTCAGGCCGGTCTCAAACTCTTGACCTCATGATTCACCCACCTTGGCCTCCCAAAGTGCTGGGATTACAGGAGTGAAGCATCGTGTCCGGCTTTTTTTTTTTTTTTTTTTTTTTTGAGATGGAACCTCCCTCTGTCGCCCAGGCTGGAGTGTAATGGCGCAATCTATCTCGAGTTACTGCAACCTCTGACTCCCAGGTTCAAGCGATTCTCCTGCCTCAGCCTCTCCAGTAGCTGGGACTACAGGCATACGTCACCACACCCAGGTAATTTTTGTATTTTCAGTACAGATGGGGTTTCACTATGTTGGCCTAATTGGTCTCCAACTGACCTCTGTGATCCGCCCACCTTGGCCTCCTAAAGTGCTGGGATTAAAGGTGTGAGCCATGGCACCCAAACAAAAATAGAAAGCCTTGTGGGTTTAGGCCAGGCAGCAGCTCACGCCTAAGGGTGTAATCACAGGGCTATGGGAGGCCAAGTTGGGAAGACTGCTTGAAGCCAGGAATTTGAAACCAGCCTGGGCAACATAGTGAGACCCCATATCTACAAAAAATGACAATTGCTGGTGAAGTGGCAAGCACCTGCTGGAGTATCACTTGAACTCAGGAGTTCTAGGCTATAGCGAGTGAGCTTCAGTTGCCACTGCATTTCAGCCTGGGTGACAGAGCAAGACCTTGTCCCTTGTCTCCAAAAAAAAAAAAACAAAGAAAGCCTGGAGGGCTGAATTTCAGGAAAACAAAACAAAACAAAACAAAATAGCCTAGGGTAAGAATCATATCTTAGCATTCCCAATACCTGGCAAAGTGCCCAATACAGCACACCATAATCATAATCACTGGGGGCCTTATGTATTCAAAATCTAGAGTACATTTGGGACCATTTTATAAAATTAAGCTTATTGCTTTTAATAGTTCATTCATGAAAGAAATACATGGGTAACTCCCACATGCCAGGCATTGAGTTAATGACAGAGGAGTACCAAAATTGGCATAATCCCTACATTCGTGTAGCTGATATTTTAGTGGCGCTGAAGGACCACAAACAATCAATATGCAAAAGAATGACAGATTATCACAAATGTTAAGAAGAAAATAACAAGATAGGGAACACTGACAAGATAGCTTAGTTAGAACGGATCTTTCTGAAGGAATGGCATTTTTAAACTGACTGAAAAACATGAATGTTTAAATGAGGTCAGGGAGAAAACCAGAGATAGGATACAAATTTCTAAGCTCATCAAAAAGAGGATAGAAGAAAAAAGTCTTGCAGCTTGGGAGAGTTAAAAGCTATCACTGGAAGCATGGAGCGAGATGGAAATACAGATAATTGCCCACGCAGAACATCAAATCTGACAACTGTCTACACAAAAAAGCACCTTCATGAGAACCAAAAATCAACTGAGCAATCACAGTACCTGGTATTCACTTCATATTGCTGAAAGAGGCACTGAAGAGGATAGGAAACACAATCCTTTTTTTTTTTTTTTTTTTAGATAGAGTCTCACTCGGTCGCCCAGGCTGGAGTGCAGTGGCTTGATCTCGGCTCACTGCAAGCTCCGCCTCCCGGGTTCACGCCATTCTCCTACCTCAGCCTCCTGAGTAGCTGGGACTACAGGCGCCCGCCACACGCCCGGCTAATTTTTGGTATTTTTAGTAGAGACGGGGTTCCACCGTGTTAGCCAGGATGGTCTCGATCTCCTGCTTCGTGTTCCACCTGCCTCGGCCTCCCAAAGTGCTGGGATTACAGGTGTGAACCACCGTGCCCGGCCAGGAAACATAATCTTGAATCATCAACACCACCCCTCCCTCATCCTCCAGAGGCCCTGTGGTGTGGAGAAAGAATCCAAGAACTCGGGGGAGGAAGAGTGCAGTTTCTGTGAGAGTGTGCCTTGAACTAAGTGTTGCTCTGTCACAGTGAAAAGCAAAATGAAGTGGAACTCAGTGCTACCACAGAGGGAGCATTTAGACCAGCCCTAGCCAGAAGGGAATTCCCCATCCTAGTGGTTGGAACTTAACTTCCGGCAAGTGCTCTGGAGACGATGAACATGAGGGGCACACGACCTAGTGAGACACCAGCTGGGACAGTTAAAGGAGTGCTTGCATCACCCTTCATTCAACCCCAGGCTATGCAGCTCACAGAAATGAAAAGTGACTCCTTCCTTCTGCTTGAGGAAAAAAGAGGGAAGAGTAAAGAGGACTTTGTCTTGTATCCTGGATATCAGCTGAGCCACAACAGGATAGGGCAGAATAGTGAGGTCTCCGTTCCAGACCCTAGCTCCCTGACAACTTTTCTATTCGTACCCCGGGCCGGAAGGAAACCCACTACCTTGAAGGGAAGAACCCAGTCCTAACAAGATTCATCACTTGCTGACTAAAGAGCCCTTAGGCCCTAATAACCATCAGCCATATTCAGGTAATATGTCATAGGCCTTAGGTGAGACTCTGAGACATGCCAGCTTCAGGTGAGACCCAGCACATCTCTAGCAATGATGGCAATAATGAGAGACTACTTCTGCTTGAGAAAAGCAGAAGTAAAGGAGACTTTGTCTTACACCATAGGTACCAGCTTGGCCACAGTGGGGTAGAGCAACAAATGGGCTCTTGGGGACCTGATTCCAGGCCTTGACTCTTGAACAGCATTTCTGAAACTGTCCCAGGCCAGAGGGGAACCCACTTCTCTGAAGGGTGAGTCCCAGGCCTGACAGCATTCAACACAAGCTAACTGAAGAGTCCTTGGGCCTTAAGTGAAAATCAGCAGTAGACTGGTGGTACACCCCATGGGCCTATGGTAGTGGTGGCCATGGGGAGAGGCTCTTCTGCCTGTGAAAAGAAAGAGTGAGAAGGATTTCATCTTGTGCTTTGAGTGCAAGCTTAGCTGCAGTAGTATAGAGCACAAGGTAGATTTCTAAGGTTTCTTACTCTAGTTCCTGGCTCCCAGATGGCATCTCTGGACTTGCCCAGGGCCTGGGGGAACTTGCTACCCTGAAAGAAAGGAGAGAAGCCTGGCTGGCTTCAACTCTTTCTGATTGTAAAGCCTTAAGTAAACATAGACAGCAGGCAGGTAGTGGTGACAGCAGGCCATGAGTGAGACTCAGTGCTGTGGTAGCTTCAGGTCTTACCCAGTGCAGTCCCAGTGGTCATGGCCACAAGGTGGCTTGTGTTACCACACCCCCAGCTCCAGGTAGCTTAGCACAGAGAGAGAAACTCCATTTGTTTCTCTCTGAGACTCAGACAGTGCCTCTGAGTCTCCAAGAACTAAAGTGTTAACTGCACTTGGTGTGCTCCCTAATGGAAATACAGCTTAGATCACAACACACAAGTCCCTCTGAATACCCAGAAATCCTTCCCTCTAAAAAAGATGGGTACAAACAACTCCAGTCTGTGAAGACAATATATACCTAACTCTTTATTATCCAGACACAGGTGAACATCCAAAAGCATCGAGACCATCAGGAAAATATGATCTCTCCAAATGAATTAAATAAGGTACCAGGAGATATGGGACCTTTCAGACAGTGAATTCAAAATAGCTGTTTTGAGAAAACTCAAGGAAATTCAAGATAACACAGAGAACGAATTCAGAATTCTCTCAGATAAATTTAGCAAAGAGATGGAAATAATCAAAAACAATCAAGTACAAATTCTGGAGGTGAAAAATGCTATTGACATACTCAATAATCCAACAGAGTCTCTTAATATAAGCAGAATTCATCAAGTAGAAGAAAGAAATACTGAGCGTGAAGACAGGCTATATGAAAATACACAAAAGAGCCAAAAAAAAAAAAAAAAAAAGAAAAGAATAAAGAATGCCTGTTAAGATGTGGAAAATAGCCTCAAAAAAGCAAATCTCAGAGTTATTGGCCTTAAAGAGGTGGTAGCGAGACAGATAGGGGTAGAAAGTTTATTCAATAGGATAATAAAACTTCCCAAACCTAGAGAAAGATATCAGTACTTAAGTACTAGAAGGATATAGATCACCAGGAAGACTTAACCCAAATAAATCTACCTCAAGGCATTTAATAATCAAACTCACAAAGGTCAAGGATAGAGAAGGGATCCTAAAAGCAGCAAGAGAAAAGAAACAACATACAATGGAGCTCCAATACATCTGGCAGCAGACTTTTCAGCAGAAACCTTCCAGGCCAGGAGAGAATGGCATGATATATTTAAAATACTGAAAGAAAAAAAAATTACCCTAGAATAGTATATCCAGCAAAAATACCCTTCAAATATGAGGGGAAATAAAGACTTTCGCAGATAAACAAAAGCTGAGGGGTTTCATCAACACTAGACCCTTCTTACAAAAAAAAAAAATGCTAAAGGGAATACTTTAAGTTCTGAAAGAAAGAACGTTAATGAGTAATAAGAAATCATCTGAAGGTAGAAAACTCACTGGTAATAGTAAATACTTAAAAAACACAGAATATTATAACACTGTAACTGCAGTGTATAAACTACTCATGTCCTAAGTAAAAGGACAAACAGATGAACTGATCAAAAATAACTACAACATCTTTTCAAAACAAAAACAGTACAGTAAGATAAAAATACTGACAAAAAGGTAAAAAGCAAGGAGAAAAAGTTAAGGTGTAGACTTTGTATTAGTTTTCTTTTTGCTTGCTTGTTTGTATAAGCAATCAGTGTTGTCAGCAATTTAAAATAATGGCTTACAGATATTATTTGCAAACCTCATGATAACCTAAAATCTTTTTTTTTTTTTTGAGACGGAGTCTCGCTCTGTAGCCCAGGCTGGAGTGCAGTGGCCGGATCTCAGCTCACTGCAAGCTCCGCCTCCCGGGTTCACGCCATTCTCCGGCCTCAGCCTCCCGAGTAGCTGGGACTACAGGCGCCTGCCACCTCGCCCGGCTAGTTTTTTGTATTTCTTAGTAGAGACGGGGTTTCACTGTGTTAGCCAGGATGGTCTCGATCTCCTGACCTCGTGATCCGCCCGTCTTGGCCTCCCAAAGTGCTGGGATTACAGGCTTGAGCCACCGCGCCCGGCCATGATAACCTAAAATCTAAAAACATACAACAGATACACAAAAAATAAAAGCAAGACACTAAAATGTACCACCAGAGAAAATTACCTTCACCAAAAGGGAGACAGGAAGGAAGGAAAGGAGGAAAGAAGAAAGAAAAAAACATAATACAACCAGAAAACAAACAACAAAATGGCAGGAGTAAGAGTTTACTTATCAATAAAAACATTGATTGGGAGGCCAAGGCGGGCAGATCATGAGGCCAGGAGATTGAAACCATCGTGGCAAACACGGTAAAACCTGGTCTCTACTAAAAATACAAAAAATTAGCCAGGCATGGTGGCAGGTGCCTGTCGTCCCAGCTACTCGGGAGACTGAGGCAGGAGAATGGCGTAAACCCGGGAGGCGGAGCTTGCAGTGAGCCGGGATTGCGCCACTGCACTCCAGCCTGGGTGACAGAGCGAGACTCCGTCTCAAAAAATTAAATAAATAAATAAAAACACTGAACATAAACAAACTAAATTCTCCAATCAAAAGATCTAGAGTGGCTGAGCAGATGAAAAAATGAGACACAATGATCTGTTGCCTATAAGAAACATACTTCACCTATAAAGATACCAACAGACTGAAAATAAAGGGATGGAAAAAAATATTCCATGCCAATAGAAACCAAAAAAGAGCAGAAGTAGCAATACTTACATCAGACAAAATAGATTTCAAGACAAAAACCATAAGAAAGGAGAAAGGAGATAATTATATAATGATAAAGGGGTCACTTCAGCAAGAGAATGTAACAGTTTTAAATACGTATGCACCCAACACTGGAGTACCCAGATACATAAAACAAATACTAGAGCCTAAAGAGAGACATAGACCTCAATACAATAATAGCTGCAGACTTCACACCCCACTTTCAACATTGGACAGATCTTCCAGACAGAAAATCCACAAAGGAACATCAGACTTAATCTACACTATAGACCAAATGGACCTAATATTTATAGAATATTTCCTCAACAGCTGCAGAATATATATTCTTCTCCTCAGCACTTGGATCATTCTCAAGAACAAACCATATATATGTTAGATCATAAAACAAGTCTTAAAACATCTGAAAACAATGAAATAATATCAAATAACAAGAGGAATTTTGGAAACTATACAAACACATGGAAATCAAACAGTACACTCCCAAATGACCAGTGGGTCAATGAAGAAATTAAGAAGGAAATTAAAAAATTTCTTGAAAAACCAGATGACAATAGAAATACAACATATTAAAACTTACAAGAGATAATGAAACTAGTTCTGAGGGACAAGTTTATAGCTATTAAGTGCCCATATCAAAAAAGAAAAACTTCAAATAAATAACTTAACAGTGTATCTTAAAGAAGTAGAAAAGCAAGAACAAACCAAACCCAAAATTAGTAGAAGAAAATAAATAATAAAAATCAGAGCAGAAATAAATGAATCTGAAATGAAGAAAACAATACAAAAAAAAAAAAATCAAAAAAAAAAAATTTTTTTTTTTTGAAAAAAAAAAAAAAAAAAAAACCAAAACCAAAATTGACAAAACTTTAGCCAGACTAACGATTTTAAAACAAAAAAAAAAAAGGGAGAAGACCCAAATAAAATCAGAGATGAAAAAGGACACATTATAATCTATACCACAGAAACTCAAAGGATCATTAGTGGCTACTATGAGCAACTATATGCCAATAAATTGGAAAACTTAGAAGAAATGAATAAACTCCTAGAAACATACAACCTACCAAGATTGAACCATGAAGAAATCCAAAATCTGAACAAACAAAATAGATGAAGAGGTAATACTTCCAAACTCATTATACAAGGCTAGAGTATTACCCTGACACCGAAACTAGACAAAGACACATCAAAAAGAGAAAATTACAGGCCAATATCCCAGATGAATATTGATGCAAAAATCATCAACAAACCATATTCCACAATATGATAAAAAAAAATTCATCATGACCAAGTGGGATTTGTCCCAGGGATGCAAGGATAGTTCAACATACAAAAATCAGTCAATGTGATACATCATACCAACAAAATGAAGGACAAAGAGCATATAATCATTTCAATTGATGCTGAAAAGTATTTGATAAAATTCAACATCCCTTCATGATAAAAACTCTCAAAAAATTGAGGGTAGAAGGAACATATCTCAACATAATAAAAGTAATATATGACAAACTCATAGCTAGTATCGTACCGAATGGGGAAAAACTGAAAGTCTTTTCTCTACAATCTTCAACAGGACAAACATGTCCAGTTTCAATACTGTTATGCAACATAGTACTGGAAGTCCTAGCTAGTGCAATCAGACAAGAGAAAGAAATAAAGGGCAACCAAACTGAAAAGGAAGAAGTCAAAGTATCCTTGCTTGTAGATGATATGATCTTATATTTGGAAAAACCTAAAGACTCCATCAAAAAAACTATTAAAACTAATAAGAAAATTCCGTAAAGTTGCAGGATACAAAACCAACGAACAAAAATCAATAGCATTTCTACATGCCAACAGTGAACAATCTGAAAAAGAAATCAAGAAAGTGATTCCATTTACAATAGCCACAAATAAAACAAAATGCCTAACAATAAACTTACCCAAGGAAGTGACAGAGCTCTACAATGAAAACTAAGAAACACTAATGCAAGAAATTGAAGAGGACACAAGAAAAGGGAAAGATATTCTATGTTCATGGATTGGAAGAATCAATATTGTTAAAATGTCCATACTACCCAAAGCAATCTACAGATTCAATGTAATCTCTCTCTCTCTCTTTCTCTCTCTCTGTTTCTCTCTCTTGTTATCTCTATCAAAATCCCAATGACATTCTTCACAGAAATAGGAGAAACAGTCCTAAAATATATATGGAGGCCAGGTGTGATAGCTCATGCTTGTAATCCCAGCACTTTGGGAGGCTGAGGTGGGCGGATTCCTTGAGCCCAGGAGTTTGAGAACAGCCTGGGTAACATGGCGAAACCCGATCTTTACAGAAAAAAGCAAAAAAACTTAGCCAGGCATGGTGTTGCAGGCCTGTAGTCCCAGCTACGTGGGAGGCTGAGGCAGGAGGATTGATTAAGCCCAGAGGTTGAGGCTGCAGTGAGCCATGACTGTGCCACTGCACTCCAGTCTGGGCTACAGAATGAGACCCTGTCTCAAAAGCAAATAAATAGTCAGAATATATAAGGAGCTCAAGTAATTCTATAGTAAAAAGTTTAATAATTTGAAAAATGGGCAAGGTATCTGAATAGACTTTTCTTCAAAAGAAGACATACAAATGGCACAGGTATATGAAAAGGTGTTCAATATCACTGATCGTCAGAGAAATGCAAACCAAAACTACAATAAGATATCACCTCACCCCATTTAAAATGGCTTTTATCAAGAAGACATGCAATAACAAATGCTGGTGAGGATGTGGAGAAAAGGGAAGCCTCATACACTGCTGGTGGGAATGTAAATTAGTATGATCACTATGGAGAACAGTTTGGAGGTTCCTCAGGGAACTAAAAATAGAGCGACCATGTGATCCAGCAATCCTACTGCTTGGTATATACCCAAAAGAAAGAAAATCAGTATATCAAAGAGATATTTGCACTCCCATGTTCATTGCAGCATGATTCACAATAGCCAACATTTGGGAGCAACCTAAGTGTCCATCAACATGCGAATGTTTGGATAAATAAACTGTGGTACATACATACAATGGAGTAATAGTCAGTCATTAAAAAAAAAAATGAGATACTGTCATTTTGCAACAACACAGATGAACTGGAGATCATTATGTTATGTAAAATAAGCCAGGCACAAAAAGACAAACTTCACATGTTCTAACTTTTTAGTGGGAGCTAAAAATTAAAGTAATTGAACTCATAGAGATAGAGAGTAGAAGGATGGTTACAGAGGCTGGGAAGGGTGGGGGGGAGGTGGGTAGGAGGGGGGATCCTATGTTAACGTGTACAAAAAAATAGAATAAATAAGATCCAATATTTGATAGCACAATAGGGTGACTATAGTCAATAATAAGTGTACAGTTTAAAATAACGAAAAGAGTATAACTGGATTGTTTGTAACAAAAAGGATAAATGCTTAAGGTGATGGATATCCCATTACTCTGATGTGATTATTATGCATCGCAGGCCTGTATCAAAATATCTCATATATACCATAAATATATATACCTTCTATGTACCCATAAAAATAAAAATTTTTTTCTAAGAAGGCTGTCACAGAATGTATCCAATAAAATCCTTACTCAATATGGAAGACCGTTCAGAGTGACTAAAATCAGAATGTTATAGGACAGGTCTCAAAATCTGCATTTTTACCATTCTTCAATAAAGGAAACCAGAATTTCCCAGAGAAATGGTTGATTCCATGGCTGGGCCGAAAAGATATTAAAGGAGCATAATGTATCTTATGATGTCAGAAAGTTGCAGAAGCATTAAAAAAAAAAAAAAAAAAAGGGTGGCAAGGTGTGGTGGCTCATGCTTATAATCCCAGCACTTTGGGAGGCTGAGACAGGTGGATCACTTGAGCCCAGGAGTTTGAGACCAGCAGTTCTAGACCAGCTTGGGCAACACGGGGAGACTCTGTGTCTACAAAAGATACAAAAATTTGCTGGGTGTGGTGGCACGCACCTGTAGTCCTAGCTCCTCAGGAGGCTGACATGGGAGAATCACCTGAGCCTGAGAAATTTAGCTGTAGTGAGTATTATGGTGCACTGCCCTCCAGCCTGGAGAACTCAGTGAGACCCTATTTAAAAAAAAAAAAAGTGCATGTCTAAAGGACACAGGACCTTGAAGGAGGTCCTAATGGCCAAAGCTGGAACAATCTTAATAAAATTGACAAAATAGTATTGGACTGTGGCCCACAGAAGGAAAAAAGCTCTTTATTGCAGAAGAATTCAAATTAATAAATGTAAAAGAGAGAAAGAATGATTAGGCAAATACCACAACAATAATTGTTGCAAGCCAAGAACCAACATCAGATGCTAAAACAGGATTATTTACACAGTCTCAAAGTATTTCCCCCACAAGATAGTTATTAATTACAAAGGGAGTAACAGTAATTTTATAATGAAGAAACCAAGAAGACATCATCTTAACTAAGTCAAGATTAACAATACAAGTAAAAAGGCAAACCATCGTCATGTATTCCCTGATAGGATATGCTGAGAAAGGTACAGCATCACTTCTGGATTATTGTTAGCAAATGCATAACGCCACCACATCATGAGAAAACATCAGACTAACCCAAATTCAGGGATATTCTACAAAAGACCTGGCACCTACTCTTCAAAAGCATCAAGGCCATGGAAAACAAGGAAAAAGAGGAACCGTGCAGGCGCAGTAGCTCACACCTGTAATCACAGCACTTTGGGAGGCCCGGGCGGGTGGATCTCGAGGTCAGGAGTTCGAGACCAGCCTGGCCAACATAGTGAAACCTCATCTCTACTAAAAATACAAAAAATTAGCCAGGCGTAGTGGCAGGCGACTGTAATCCCAGCTACCCAGGAGGCTGAGGCAGGAGAATCACTTGAACCCGGGAGGTGGAGGTTGCAGTGAGCTGAGATCATGCCATTGCACTCCAGCTCAGGCAACGGTGTGAGACTTCGTCTCAAAAAAAAAAAAAGAAAAAAGAAAAGAGAGGAATCATCACAGATTAGAAGGGACTAATAAGCCATGACAACACAATGTGAGATCACAGCAGAAAAGTACATCAGTGGGAAAACTGGCAAAATTCAGACAAGATCTGCAGATTAGTTACAGGTATACCAATGCTAATTTTCTGGCTTTGATAATTTTATTATCGTTATATGATACGTTAACATTAGGGGAAGATGGGAGAGGACCAAAAAAAGACTTCAATTTTTGCAATTTTTCTGGAAATCTAAAGTTATTTCAAAATAAAACTTTAAAAAACTGAAAACGGTAACAATTTTTAAAAATCATTTTACTATTTGAAAATACCTGCATTTTTAACAGGTTTTAGGGATTCTTATACACACTGAAGTCTGAAAACTACTAATTTAATGAAACTCCTGGGCTCGGCGTAGTGGCTCACGCCTGTAATCCCAGCACTTTGGGAGGCTGAGGTGGGCGGATCACCTGAGGTCTGGAGTTGGAGACCAGCTGGCTAACATGGTGAAATCCGGTGTCTACTTAAAATACAAAAATTAGCCAGGCGTGGTGGTGGTGGACGTCTGTAATCCCAGCTACTTGGGCAGGTGAGGTAGGAGAATCGCTTGAATCTGGGAGGCGGAGGTTGCAGTGAGCCAAGGTCATGCCATTCCACTCCAGCCTGGGTAACAACAGCGAAACTCCGTCAAAAAAAAAAAAAAAAAGAAAGGAAAGGAGGGGAAGGTAAGCAAAGGGAAAGTGAAGGGGAAAGGGCCAGGGAGGGGGAAGGGAAGGGGGAGCGGGGAGGAGAATGGAGCAGAACAGAGGGGAGTGGATAGGAGGGGAGAGGGGAGAGGGGAGAGGAGGGGAGTCCTACAACTACTGAAAAAAAGCTAAGCAGGTTGCAGGAAATGTTGTAGTTCTCATGTCAAACTAGATAAATACTACAATGGAAAACTGATCTGGCCCCATATGATTTGTATTATTCATTTATTTATTTATTTATTTATTTTTGAGAAGGAGCCTCGCTCTGTCCCCCGGCTGGTGTACAGTGGCTCAATCTCTGCTCACTGCAAGCTCCGCCTCCCGGGTTCACGCCATTCTCCTGCCTCAGCCTCCTGAGTAGCTGGGACTACAGGTGTCCGCCACCACGCCCAGCTAATTTTTTGTATTTTTAGTAGAGCCGGGGTTTCACTGTGTTAACCAGGATGGTCTCCATCTCCTGACTTTGTGATCCGCCCGCCTTGGCCTCCCAAAGTGCTGGGATTACGGGTCTTGCTCCGTCACCAACGCGGCAGCACAGTGGTGATCATAGCTAACTTCAGCCTCGATCTCC
Organism: Theropithecus gelada; assembly: GCF_003255815.1. Classification (NCBI taxonomy): domain Eukaryota; kingdom Metazoa; phylum Chordata; class Mammalia; order Primates; family Cercopithecidae; genus Theropithecus; species Theropithecus gelada. The sequence continues at coordinate 46,574,546 of NC_037675.1, read as the reverse complement.
TAAGCTCAAGCTATCTTCCTGACTCAGCCTCTGGAGTGGCTGAGACTACAGATGTGTGCCACCATGCTCCACTATTTTTTAAATTTTTTGTAGAGATACGTCTTACCATGTTGCCCAGGCTGGTCTGGAATTCCTGGCCTCAAGTGATCCTCCCACCTCCACCTCCCAAAGCACTAGGATTACAGGTGTGACCCACTGCACCTGGCCAAAAGCTTTATTTTCTTAACTGTAATAAATGGAAAAACATTTTACTTACCTTTATATCACTACCTGGTGTGGCACTTAGAGCCAAGATTCTAAAGTGATTTGTATATTTGACTAGTTCTCTTACAACCTTAAGAAAAAAAAAAGTTGTTTAGTTTCATCTGTTCAATGCAAAAATAACAGTGGTTCTGTTAAACTACCTATTATACATGTTCCCTTATCATTATTCCTTAATCAGTATATTGATGGTCTAGTGAGTGAACCACCACCAGTTATGTTATCTGAAGAGCAAATGATTTAGGTTTATACTCTATGCTGATCAAGAACACAGTACAGCTGCTTCTACAGAAAAAACTGCAACATCAAAGCCAAATACAGAGGCAAATCAAAATACTCAAAGGGGCTGTGCACGGTGGCTCATGCTTGTAATCCCAACACTTTTGGGAGGCCAAGTGCGGTGGATCACTTTGACTCAAGAGTTCAAGACCAGCCTGGGCAACATGGTGAAACCTGGTCTCTACAAAAGAAAAAAAAAAACTCAAAGGGCTGCTTTAAGGTCAAATAGAAGAGGAAGAAAGTTCAGTTTCCATTGTCTGGGCCACAGTTCAGCCTTACAGCTATATCCATATGCACACTTGACAGATTAAGATAAACCTTAATAGATAAAACTGAGCAAAATTTTAAATAGCAATATGAAATTATATTTGAAATTTTGTGAAAGATTTTTTTAAGTTAGATTTTATGGAAAACTCACAATTGAAAAAAAAAAAATTTAGAGACAGGGTCTTACTCTGTCGCCCAGGCTGGAGCATAGTGATGATATCCATCATAGCTCACTGCAGCCTCAAACTCTGGGGGGGCTCAAGTGATCCTACTGCCTTGGCCTCCCAAGCAGCTGGGGCTAAAGGTATGTGCCAGCAGGCCTGGCTAATTTTTTCACTTTTTGTAGAGGCAGGGTCACCCTATGTTGCCCAGGCTGGTCTTGAACTCCTGACTTCAAGTGATCCCTGGCATTGGCCTTCCAAAGCGCTGGGATTACAGGTTCAAGCCACTGCGCCCAGCTCACAATATATAAATTAAGTGTATTCATTAAAAAATATAGTCATTTGAGGTAATTTTTAAAATCTAAATATCTTTTTAAATCCTAAAACATTTCCTCAGTAGTACCAAATCACCATCTGCACTTCCTGGTTTGAACTCAACAACCATTTCTAGTATGATTAATACTGATAATTTGCCAGATTCCCAAATACCACTTCACGTGAAGCCCCAGTACAGAGGAAAATGCACTTTCAAAGTAGACTGATTTGCAGGAATAGCTCTCAGTATACCATAGTTCCCAAATTAAACACAGGATTAAACAATAAAACCAGATTATTCAAAAATCACTCCAATTTCAACCCAAGACAAAAACAAATTCAATGAGACTAACACTGAATCTTGATTAATACTGATATTATTTATCGAGTTTTTAAAAATACGGTACAGATTGCATATGAAGACATAACATTATACTTATTATTCTTCAGAAACAAGTAAAATTATAATTAAAAACTGATGCAAGACAAAATATCCCTAGTGACCATTTTCAGTTTAGCTTAATGCTAGAAGTGATGGTCCTTACATATCATAGAAAGATTTTTGAAAAGTCATGAGTGCAGTAAGGAAGACAAAAAGACAGCTTACTGGATTGATGCTTTTAAAAATCTGTTTTGTATGATAGCCAAAATTCAAAGTGTTCTTTCAGATTGTGAGGCAGTTTTGAGTGAAATCATTTTATTGTTATATGGCACATGTATCAATATGCCTTCCAGAACTCTTATACATGAAAAGTAAGCCAAATACATTACTTCTTTTCAGGAGGAATTCTCAAGCATCTTGTAGAAGAGGAAATGGTGGTGTGTGCTTCATGGAGCAGGTGTGCCTATTGGAATATATATCTGGAATATTCAATGTAGTGTAAGCTGTCAGGGCTGTCTGATTATTAATGAAGTCAATGCATGTTTTATTGTATTCATAAAGTCTTGCTGTTAAAAAAAAATCATCTAATGCCTAGAAATGTTTTGAAAATAAAATAATTACCAGCTAAATCTTCAAAACGTATTCCATACAGTTGGAATCAAAAAAAATTTTTTAAGTGCTTTATTATTTCATTTCATTTTTGTAGACATAAGGTCTCACTATGTTGCCCAGGCTGATCTCAAACTCCTGGCCTCAAGCTAAAAGTTTTTAAATGCCCCTCTCAGGTGGAAATTTTTAACATGCTGTGTATTAATTTAATTTGGAATGATACAAATAACTGGAAAAATATATTATATTCATTTCCTGAATATAATTAGGAAGATCAACTATTAAAAAAGATGACAATTATCCCTAATACAGAGATATAATAAAATAACATTTACAGTCCCCAAAGAAATGACTATACAAATTCAAAAACTGGCAGTGAAATTCATGTCTTTGCCCTAAATGAAATTAACTTTCCCTACCTTTTCCCTCTTTTATTCTTGCTCTATAATCTCCTCCTATCATCACCAGCTACTATAGTTTCAACTACCATCTATATGTTTATAATTTCGAAATCTGTATCTCTACCTCAGAACTCTCCAGCAAGATCCATACTTCTATCAATATCACCTAATGAATATTTACAGCTGAATTCCTCATAGACACCTCAAACTCAACACATCTAAACCATCTTTCCACGTTCCCCTAAACCTGCTCTCCATTCAGAACTCACAGTCTTCAGTTTTCCAAGTCAGAAATCTGGAAGTCATCCTACATCCCTTCTACCCCTCATTAGATACCCTGTCTTTAGCCTTCTTCTCTCCAATCTCTTTCAAATCTTAAGTGTTATCCCAGCTAAATATTTTTTAATGAGTCCCCACCACTTTTATCCACTATGGCCTACAAAGGTTTTCAAACTGTTAAGCATAAAATATTAATGACCTGGCCCTTAAGTAGAAGAGGCAAGGTCCCCCTTAATAGAAGAGGGAAACAGAGAGTCAGTTTCATTGAGTGCAAAGATATGAATGATGTTTACAACCACATCCCACTACTTCATCTTATTTTATATTCCTGGAGTACTCAACTGGAAGGCACTGTGTTAGGTATGTGGCATACATCATGTCATTATTTTACCTAGCCGCCAAGAAAAGACATTGTATATCCACTACCAATCTTTATTAATTTCAAAACTCCATTCGTACCCTATTTTAGATCACTGTCCCAACCATGACTAGGCTCTTATGATCTACATCTGACACTAATTTATCTGGTTAGTCTTAAAAAAGAAAAAGAAAACAACAATAACAGCAAAAGGCAGTGGAGACACTGATTTGAATGGATGACAGAAAGTACAGATATTCTTTATCACCATCTGTTCTGAGATAATAGACGTAAAGGCTTTTTATAATATTGTCAATAACTTCCATCCCACTAGTAACTATTCGCCAAAATACTCTTTAACAGTACAGTTACACTACAAAATACCGTTTAACAAAATTATTACCTGGCAATAGGCATAGTTTCCGAGAGCTTTATGAGCTTCATCAATAACTAAACACTTTATTTCAGCAGCGGGACAAGCTCCTCTGGAAAGGTCATTTACCATGACCTGAGGTGTAAGAAAAAGGACTCTCTTACTACACCATATTTCCTTCCTGGTGAAAGCTTGTGTAGACCCTGAAAATAAAAGTGACATTCTACATTCTAAACTTCAGACTGTTATCTATAAAATATAAATAGTCTGGCCTTTTCAGAAGGCAAACATGCTTTGGTAATATTAAGAGAAAAACAATTTGACAATTCATCGGAATGCTACATTTTAAAGTTCTGGTGTGGTCCAAATATCAAAGCTGGCACTTATCTAGGACTACAACCAAATTATCTTTAGAAAATTCCTACAAAATGGCATAATATTTGAAGAGAGGCAGTTTCTTCAACTGAGAAATCTTTTTCAGGAAGAATGCCAGGAAACACCATGTTCAGTTACCCATGGGGTATACACATATAATAGCTTCAAAATACCATGAGAAGCTACAGATATTCTCTGAAGATTGAATAAAGCAACCCTACTCATCAGTGTTGGGCTTGCTACAAGTAGAGAATGTTTTAAGAGAGAGGGCATAAGATGCACATATTCTAGCTTGGGAGCTATTCCACATGGGTCAGGAATTCCTTTAACTCTATTTCCACCAAAACGCATGTTTTCCCCTGGAGACCCAGCTCTTACTTCAAAATTAGTCCAGTCTAAGATACCTGTCATTTCGGCCATGTGGGATTGCGGGATACCCATCACCTGGTAGCAAGCCTCGATCTGCTGTGTCACCAAGGGTTTCGTTGGGGCCATGAAGACCACCTTTCCTGAAGGGAACCAGCGGTAGAAATTGTACATGACCACGGCGGCAATAAAGGTCTTTCCCAATCCGGTAGGTAGACACACCAGCGTGTTGCAGAACAGAGCAGCTCGGGAGATGTGCAGCTGGTAGTCTCGTACTGGGCAATTGGTAGGGTAAATCCACAGGGCGCCCGCGGAGGTGCAGAACCCGCCATTCTCTAGACACAACTGCCGCTCAGCCTCGTACGCCGCGACAAGCAACACATCATCGTCCGACTCCAGCTGAGCCTCCGCTGCTGCTGACAAAGGCGCCTTGGAGCTGCCAGGGCTCTGAGGTCGCTCAGTTCCGGAGCTACAACCCGGAGCCCCAGATGATCGGGAGATACTTGAGCCCCACGTCTGAAAAAGCGTTCTTTGCCGTCCGCTCATTAGGCCGACAACCACCGAAGGCTTCGGTCAGATATCCGTAGCAGCGGCAGCTCAACCGCTACGGTTCCGATCCCCATCGGTTTCCTTCGCACAAAACTCTGCAACGAGAAGGCGGGACTAAAGCCAATTTATCCAGTAGAAAATGCCGCCACTGAGTTTGCGTTGGGAATATCATTGGTTGGCTTCCCGGAAACCTGTGCAGGCCTCCCGGAGACTCATGCGCACCATTAAGGCGTTACTCTAAATATGGTCCCCTGTGCGCTTCCGGTGTTTTGTTTTGTTTTAAAAAACTCAAAATTTAACTTCCGTTTCCAAAGATTAGATGGCTAGGCGTCATTGCTAACGTGATTAAATCACTTAAAATGTCATAATAGAGATTTATTATAAAATATATACCCTGGGACAATGGAATACCCATCAATTTGTGAACTTAATGTTATTGAGCGTCTAATGTGCATCATTCCTTGTACTTTTAAATCAGAATATAAGGTGAAAAGCAAAAGTGTGTAGATGGAATAATTTGTCTTATATCTCTATCTGGGCTGAGAAAACAAAATGCCAAGTCTCGTTTTCACCGTGCAAGGAATGGCAACCCATTATTTTAATATTTTCATTGTTTAAAGGTACGTGAACGTGGTCTGGTCCAGCTATTCGTCAGAATTTTTTATGTTTTAATGCTCCTTGCATAGCAGAGCTAACTCATAGGCAACATGCCCAGAGTCTGCCTAGATTTTTTTAAGTAAGGAGTCCTAATGTTCAACTATTAAATCTTTATTATTGATAGAATTATAATAAATGTCGGTGTGCAATTATTCCACTCTAACAAAGATTTCTATATCAAACAATTCCTGACTTCTCTCTCAACCTGACTTTGAGTAACCTCTGTAAATCTGTTTCCCCGTGCACTGAGAAAAAATATACATCACAGAGTTACGAGCATTAATAATCTCATTCTCATCAGCAAGTGGCATCCTTAGTGCAGCTTCTTTATAAATTGTGTATTCAAGTTTCTGAACTTCGTGTTGGACAAACTTTCTCGTATTTGTATGGAGGGAAGGGGATGGGCAGTTTGTATTTAAGTTTCAGTTGTGTGATCTTTAAAAGGGAGATGATAGGATATGGATTTTCGGATCGACAAGGACTGAAGCAGTTTAGGTGTGAATTTTTTGGCTAGAACTAGATAAAACGAAGTAAGGAGCCTGATTGCTGTTTTATTTTAACAGGTTATAGACTGAACTTTAAAGGCATAGCTGCCGTAGGTAATACATGTGGGTAATGGTTGATAAATGTCGCTACCCTCAGAGGTCTCTTCACAGGGGGTCTAACTCAGAATCGAAGATCGCTAGCGGTCTTCAACTCAGCCTACTGCAGAGACGACCGCGGGAGGTTTTTTAACCTGGACTGAACAAAGAAACCCTCATAGCACATCCTTGACGTCACTCAAAAACAAGCCCCAATCCCGACTGCTAGCGCAGTGGCCCGCCCCTCGACCTCCGTGAGTGGTCATGCCCCGCCCTGGGGGGCGGGGCGATGCCGAACTGCGGCGGGCTGGCTCAGTAAAGCGGAGGCAGCGGGGGAAGATGGCGGCGGCTGTTCCACAGCGGGCGTGGACCGTGGAGCAGCTGCGCAGTGAGCAGCTGCCCAAGAAGGACATTATCAAGTTTCTGCAGGAACACGGTTCAGATTCGGTACCGGAGGCGTAGGGGCGGCCGGGCTGGTGCGGCTGAGGGACGCCTCACCCCCCTGGAGATGCCCATACATTCCGTATTCCTCTGTGCCCCCGCCCTCGTCTTCCCGCGGCCGGTGGCCGGGAAGGCCGGAGCGGCCCAGGGTGTGCTTTGGGCCTCGCTCCCGCCCCTCGGGCGTGCCCTGCTGGGGCAGGGGAGCAGCTTTATCTCTTGGAGCACACAGGCTGCAATTGTAGAGTTAGAACCTCATTGGGATCCTTGAGTGGGGGTGGAGGCCAGAAAAATAGGAACCCGAAGATACTGGGGGCAAGGGCGGGGAGGCCGAGGAATAGTGGTGTGGATGAGACTCCTGGGAGTGGGGCGCCGGCTACTAGGGAAATGGGAAGGGACGGGAAGATTTCTGTGGGAACGGTGTATCCAACTTGCTTTTCTTAACAATTTACTAGATACAGAACATTAATGCGTGTGATTTTTTAAAAATCCGTAGGTTGTGGCTAAAGTTTTGTTTTAACATATCGACCCTTTAAATGACCTTTTCGCCTTTATACTTTAAGGGAGCTACATTCACATTTCTCTTGTGCGGTGGTCTGTCATTGTTATAAACAGACTAAAAAATTTATTTGGAATTCTTTATACTGTACGCTCTCCATTTGTCAGCATAGTCTCCATCTTAACCATCCGTCTATAGTCAAGTTATTTTTGTCACGCTTGTTTTTCCTTTGGAAATTAAGATCATTCGGGCATCTCTTAAATTGCTGGAATAGTTGTGCACGCAGCATTCTCTTACAAGCGGCAGCCTGCTTGTGTTTTCTATACAGTTTTAAAAATTCTAAACTTTTCATTTAGAAAATTTGTTTCTGGGTTTTTTGTTTGTTTGAGACGGAGTCTCTGTCGCCTCGGCTGGAGTGCAGTGTCCCGATCTCGGCTCACTGCAACCTCCGCCTCCCGGATTCAAACCATTCTCCTGCCTCTGCCTCCCGAGGAGCTGGCACTACAGGCGCGTGTCACCACGCCAGGTTAATTTTTTGTATTTTTAATAGAGACGGGGTTTCACCGTGTTAGTCAGGAAGGTCTCGATCTCCTGACCTCGTGATCCTCCCAAAGTGCTGAGGTTACAGGCCTGAGCCACTGTTTCTGGGTTATTTTGAGAAGCTTATATTTTATTTTCATTTTGGGCGGCCGTCATGACGGGGAGATACAAGAACTCTCCAACTTCAGTTCCTTCTTCCTGAATCATTATCCTGGCATCTGCATCTTAGATTAGTTTAGCAGATGTTAATACAACATCTGTAACAGGAACTATTCTCAATGTTTGGAGGTACAAGGGTGAAAAAGAAAGAACAGGCATCGGGAATCTTACCCCATTTTAATGGAACTATTTTCTCTTAAGCCAATTCGTATTTCAGAATAGACATATTAACATTTAATAATACCTCAGTCATGTACTTCATCCATCATATTCTTATGAAACAAATCATGCCATGTGAAATCGTATGTAAAACTGGGCCACATGGAACAATTTTAACAGACTGGGATTATCAAAATGATATTAATCTTTTAAATGCATAGTCTCGGCCGGGCATGGTGGCTGGTTCCTGTAATCCTAGCACTTTCGGAGGCCAAAGCGGGCAAATCATATGAGGCCAGGCATTCAAGACCAGCCTGGCCAACGTGGTGAAACCTAATTTCCACTAAAAATACAAAAAAAATTAGATGGGCCTCGTGGCGGGCACCTCTAATCCCAGCTATTCGGGAGGCTGAGGCAGGAGAATCGTTTCACCCCAAGAGGTGGAGGTTGCAGTGAGCCGAGATTGGACCACTGCACTCCAGCCTGGGCGACAGAGCTACACTCTGTCTCAAAAAATAATAATAATAATCTCCAGTGATCATTAACACTTAGACCTATACTTGACAATAATTATTTTATTAATCATAAGATATCAAAGAGATGTTTATGCTTTTATGCTTTGGGTATTTTCTGGAATCTTTTAACAAGAAACCACCAGCGTGCTAAAGGTAACTGATTACTTCCGTTTAATCAACTTTGTCTCCTTTCCCCATCAGCTGTTATTTAGAACATATCTTTGAAAGAAAAACCAAAAGAAAAAAAAAAAAAAACAATAGTGATAGTGTTAGCTGTTGACTGCTAATAATGTTAACTGTTTTCTCAAAAGCTTAGAAGATGCCAAAGGACAACTTTGAGAAGGTAACAAAATTAGGAATTAGGCAAGGACCACAAGGCAGAAAAAGAAGCAGAATAAAATAAGGAAACAAAGAAGTTATGGAAATCCTCACAATTACGTGATTTTGAGATAAAGATATATTGTGACTTGCTATTTCAGCAGTAGTGTTTTAGTGTCCCTCTGCCATCTTAGCAGTCTTATATTTGAGAGAAAAGGAATTCTGCTGTTACCTTGAGTTATTAAATACAGTATTAATCATAATTCCAATATTTATTAAGTTCTTACTGTGTGACAGGCTCTATGCTAAATGCATTAAATGGATTTTTGCACTTTATCCTTATATCAACTCTTTGACATAGACGCTGTTATTAATCTTCCACTACAGATATGGAGGCTGAGTCTTCAGACAAGCTTAGTCCCTTGTCTAGTGTCAGACAGCTAGGATTTTTTTTTTTTTCTTTTTTTTTTTTGAGACAGAGTCTTGCTCTGTCACCTAAGCTGGAGTGCCGTGGTGCAATCTCGGCTCACTGCAGCCTTCACCTCCCAGGTTCAAGCAATTCTCCTGCTTCAGCCTCCTGAGCTGGGACTACGGGCATGTGCCACCATGACCGGCTAATTTTTGTATTTTTAGTAGAGATGGGGTTTTGTTCCGTTGGCCAGGCTGGTCTCAAAACTCCTGACCTCAGGTGATCTGCCTGCTTCAGCCTCCCAAAATGCTGGGATTACAGGTATGAGCCACTGTGCCCAGCCCAGTCAGCTAGGATTTTAACCTAGATAATATGACTCCACAGCCAATACACTTAGCAATTATATATATAAAACGTTAAGCATAGCAATCTCAACATACCTACGTTACATGCGTGTGTAACAGTGACTCTTCCTAGTCTGCTAGGAATGGGTTACAGATGCCTCAGGATAGCTATGCCCAACCTGGCTGGAGACTCTCAAGGACTGTATCCAAGTATCCTCCTGCAGTAAGCAACTGACTCAAGTCACCACAGTATACTTGCTGTATAAATGTTATTTTTCGTGAGTGTTGACAGGAAAAAGGTTAGGATGAACCACTGTGTTCAGTACATAACACTGCAGTTCCAGTCTTGTGACGAATTCTTATAAATACCCAATTTTTAAAAAATCTATCTTACATTTTTTTATAATGAAGTAGAGTATAAACTATAGGGTTTATTTCTTCTTCAATACTAGCAGTATTGAAAACACAACTGCTAACATAAAAGGGTCGTTTTCTAATGTTAGACACTTCTTACTCCGGAGAAGTTATCTTGATTACCCAGCTTTTTTCCTTATAGTTTCTTGCAGAACATAAATTATTAGGAAACATTAAAAATGTGGCCAAGACAGCTAACAAGGACCACTTGGTTACAGCCTATAACCATCTTTTTGAAACTAAGGTGAGTATTGTTAGATTCTGTTCACAGAACATCACTTTTGAAATTTTATTTCCAAAAAAGATGTTTAAAATGCATTTCTTTGCTGAATGTGTTAGAGCTTTTCCACCTGTAATTTTTCTGAACTATTATCGTAAGTGGTCAGGCTGTCAAATCTAGCAAGGCTAATCTGCAGTATGGCAGAATGTTTCAGTATTTTCAAAGGGTCTAGATTTTGTGGCTTAAATTGAGACAATAAATTCTTACGGCTACTGAATTTATAAATTCATTAGATCAGTAGTATTACCATATTACTTTAGCATATGGTGTATATTAAATGTATTTTGTCATTTTATTATATATATTAAATGTTATACAGAAAATAAGTTTCCATTTCACTAATGAATTTAAAGTCTGGTTTACATTTAGGCTGAGCCTTTACAAAAATAAATTTTAAGACATTCTCCCATATTTGTTTACTATGAAATGAATATCTTCCACAGGAAAAAAATCTTTAGGAGTTATTTGAATAGTGTTTATATCTCTGGGTATGCGTTGGCCTTTCTAAGGTCATGGTTCTCATTTCAGAATTTATATTGTAAGCTGGTTTGAGGGTAATAATTTATTGTTTAAAAATAAATTATGAACAAAATTATTTCTTTGCTCTTTGTTTCCTTAGACCATTTATTCACAATTGTGTTATACAACCTGTATTTATTATGCAGATGTTCATTTAATTGAGAGGCTGAAAATCTTGATGTTGCTCCTTGGTTTTAGCCTGTCCTGAGTATGATGTTAGAACATTTTCCTTACAGCGTTTTAAGGGTACTGAAAGTATAAGTAAAGTGTCTGAGCAAGTAAAAAATGTGAAGCTTAATGAAGATAAACCCAAAGAAACCAAGTCTGAAGAGACCCTGGATGAGGTCTGTATATAGTATTTTTTTATTTTATCATGTGGATTCTAGAAATTGTATTATTTCTTTATTATTTGCACTAGTTTCTCGTAGTGAAAGGTGGTTGAGTATGACCACTTTCAGTGAGCCAAACACTTAGTGGAGTGTGCCGTTTCCCTTAGGTGTACTGAGACAGAAATAATGCTAAGAACTAGTACTTTACAGTTATTAGCCTATCCTTTGAAACACTTCTGATATTGTATTTAATATTGCCTCCACATCTGTCCAGACCTTCTGAGCTTTCAAAGCTATTTTAAGGCCTTGATTCTATGGCCAACTTGGACTAAATGACATACATTTTCTTTGATTATTTTTAGCTTTTTCTAATGTACATGGTGTCCCTGGCAATAGAAATAATCCAGGCTTGGCTGCAGGTTGTGGGTTCATCTGTCTCAGTTTTCCCAACTCAGGTTTTATATTTTGGTACAAAGGTTTGAAGAACCAGATTAATTCATTCCTGCAAATTGACAGCCTTAGTAGAGCTAAGATCAGCTACTAAGAACTGACCTAGCAGAGCTGAATTGGTTATAATCTTGTAATTTCTGATAATACGTTACTATATAAGCTCACTCATTGCCAGCAGTCTTAGTATCAGTGATAATAATCTATATTTAGTTCTTGTAAAGAGGTGAGGCTATTGATGACAGTGTGGCTTTTGGGTATTTGTGGAAAGTATAAATTCAGTTATACAATTATAGATGTTTATTTGATTAAAGCTAGTTAATTTTGCATGATCTTTTCCTATTGGCTAAAAAGCAGAAATTAATGTTTATAGGTATATGTGCACATAAAGCAATTTTAAAGTTTATCACAATTAACATTTGATAAATGTTATATCTATTGAGTAGCTACTAAGGTAAATGGAGCAATTATTATTGAAAGATTTCAGAAGCAACTGGCAACATAGTTTACCGTCCAGGAAATTTGAATAAGGATAGTTTTAGGAGACATACAGTATTTCATTAAGGAGTTAAGAAGTTACAAATAAATTAAAAGGTAAGTTCATAAGAGCTAGAGACAATCTAGAGAGAGCTTATGAGGGTCCTAAACTATATCATTTTATTTAAAATCTCTTCATTTAACTGGCCAGCCTGAGCCCAATTACATACTGTGACTGTTTTCCTAGCATCCTAGATTCGAAAGCCTCTTGTCCATTTCCTTGCTAACCCTCATTGTTTACTCTCTGTCTTTATGCTTTGGGACTGGAGAGCAGGCATTATACACACATAATCATAAAACCTTTTGAGCCTGGTATAAATTCATGCTTAATATTAGCCAAGCATGTTTTCTAGTTTCATTGCTACTCAACATTTATACTATCCTTTGCCCAATTCTCCATCACATTGCTCATTGCTCACATAATGTATTTGACATTTTCTCACAAATTCTCAGTCTCTTCTTACTCCTTTCTCTGTTTTTGTTTTTGTTTTTTGTCTTTAAGACAAAGTCTCACTCTGTCGCACAGGCTGGAGTGCAGAGGTGCCATCTTGGTTCACAGCAACCTCCACCTCCTGGGTTCAAGTGATTCTCCTGCCTCAGCCTCCCCAGTAGCTGGGACTCCAGGCAGGCACCACCACACCCAACTGAGTTTTGTATTTTTAATAGAGATGGGGTTTCTCCATGTTGGCTGGGCTTGAACTCCTGACCTCAGGTTATCCGCCCACCTCGGCCTTCCAAAGTGTTGAGATTACAGGTGTGAGCCACTGTGCCTGGCCTCCCTTCTCATTATATGCTCCTGTGTTCTATATTGCCAAAATGTGAATGTCTAGCCATTACCATTCCCTTCTTCTGAGCTTAAAATTTCTCTGAATTTTTCGTTCCTTTTTCTTTCTCATGTCTCCTTCAAGAGTAATGCTCTCAAACATCTTCCTTTTATTTTAAATGTTCATTCCTTTTCCATTTTCAAGCATTCAAAGCAAGGCCTCATACCTGGAATGTTAAAAACATTGTTCATTTCTTGCCTCCCTTCTCTTTCTTTATCCAGTCAGCAACAAAATGGGTATTCTAATAATATTTCTAAAACAATACTTTTCCAAACCACACCCTGCTGAAGAATATATTCAGTAATTGAGTGCTGTCTAGAATTGTCCGGTTCAGTATGATAGTTACTAACCATATGTGGCTACAGAGTGCTTTAGCTACTTTGAACTGAAATGTGCTTTAAGAGTAAAATATGTACTCAGTTTCAAAGGTGTGATTTAGACGTTTCTTTTTTTAAAAAAAGATTGTAAAATATCTCAGTATTTTTTATATTGATTACTTATTGAAATGATGGTATTTGGGATGTTTTAGTTTAAATAAGACAGTTTTTCATTTTAAAAATTTGTATTTTATTTTTCTAAGACAGGGTCGGTTGGGAGGCCGGGCGTGGTGGCTCGCGCCTGTAATCCCAGCACTTTGGGAGGTCGAGGCGGGCAGATCACCTGAGGTTGGGAGCTCGAGACCAGCCTGGACAACATGGTTAAACCCTGTCTCTACTAAAAATACAAAAAATTAGCCAGGTGTGGTGGCATGCACCTGTAATCCCAGCTACTCGGGAAGCTGAGGTGGGAGAATTGCCTGAACCCGGGAGGCGGAGGTTGTGGTGAGCCGAGATCGTGCCATTGTACTCCAGCCTGGGCAACAAGAGTGAAACTCTCTCAAAAAAAAAAAAAAAAAGACAGGGTCAGTCAGGTACAGTGGCTCGTGCCTGTAATCCCAGCACTTTGGGAGGCTGAGGGGGGCAGATCACTTGAGGTCAGGAGTTTGAGACCAACATGGTGAAACCCTGTCTCTACTAAAAATACAAAAATTAGCTGGGCATGATGGCGTGCACCTGTAATTCCAGCTACTTGGGAGACTGAGGCAGGAGAATAACTTGAACCCAGGAGGCGGAGGTTGCAGTGAGCTGAGATCATGCCACGGCACCCCAGCCTGGGCAACAGAGCGAGACTCAGTCTCAAAAAAAAAAAAAAGACAGGGTCATGCTGTGTTGTCCAGGCTGGACTCGAACTCTTGGGCTCCAGCAATCCTCCTGCCTCAGAATACTCAGAATAACTGGGACTACAGGCATACCACTGCCTGGCATAGACATACTTCATCTTTCTTTTTACATTTTTAAGTGCAGCTACTAGGAACTTAAAATTACATTTGTGACTCCCATTGTTATTGGTCACCACTGGTCTTCAATATATATCCAAATTTCTTATTCTTGGCATTCAAAGCCTTCCAAAATGTGGCCGCTGCTAAGCTCCATATTCCATGTTTCTATAGACGTATTCTTTTTTTTTTTGAGACAGTCTGTCGCCTAGGCTGGAATGCAGTGGTGTGATCTCGGCTCACTGCAACCTCCACCTCCCAGGTTCAAGCAATTCTCCTGCCTTAGCCTCCTGAGTAGCTGGGATTACAGGCGCACGCCACCACGCCTGGTTAATTTTTGTGTTTGTCGTAGAGACGGGGTTTCACCATGTTGGTCAGGCTATTCTCGAACTCCTGACCTCGTGATCCACCCACCTCGGCCTCCCAAAGTGCTGGGATTACAGGTGTGAGCCACCGCGCCCAGCCTGTATGGACATATTCTTGGCCAGGTGCAGCGGCTCACATCTATTATCCCAGCACTTTGGGAGGCTGAGGAAGGTGGATCACTTGAGCCCAGGAGCTCAAGACCAGCCTGGGCAACATGGCGAAATCTGTCTGTACCAAAAAAAGTAGCCAGGCATGGTGGCGTGTGCCTGTAGTCCCAACTACTCAGGAGGCTGAGCAGGGAGGATCCTTTGAGCTTGGGAGCCAGAGATTGCAGTGAGACAAGATTGTACCACTGCATTACAGCCTAGGCAGCAGAGTAAGACCTTGTCTCAGAAAAAAAAATTTTTTTTTCTTTGACCACAAATGTCTGCTCATTGTCTACTAAATCATGCCCTTTCCTACCTCCATATTTTATTTCTTCCTTACAGTGTTCTTTTACTTCCCTATTTGTCAGTTCTGTGCTCCCTTTAAGACCCAGCTCCTGGGCTCATTGCTTCCTCTGGATTTTTACCATGTGAGGCTTTGCTGTATATATGCATAACCGCATACATTCCAAAGCACATTGTATCTGTATTATTTATTTCTACCTTTATTTTAATATAAAGACTGTTGT
This sequence comes from Theropithecus gelada, assembly GCF_003255815.1. Taxonomy (NCBI): domain Eukaryota; kingdom Metazoa; phylum Chordata; class Mammalia; order Primates; family Cercopithecidae; genus Theropithecus; species Theropithecus gelada. Next base: position 46,559,248 of record NC_037675.1, on the reverse strand, counting down.
CTAATAGCTCTTACGGAACTTTAAATCAGTCACTGTCAATGTATTTATTGTCTATTATATATTAAATAGCGTTGAGGAAAATTTTCAAGGTATGAATGAGCATTGTACAGGAGAGAAAATATAAGTTGCGAAGAAACTCACACTTAGCAATTAGAAGTTAGTATAAAAGTACTCAAACAAAAAATTTGATAACTTCATCTTTGATAACAACTTCATATGTAGTCATTACCAACTTCTGGTGATTCTGCCTCCAAAATATATCCCAAAGCCATTCATGTTTTGTCATCCTCACTGTTAGCACCCTGGTCTAAACCTAAACTACTATAATAGTTTTTTTCCTAACAAGTCTCTCCACTTCTACTTTTGCTTCCCAAGTCGTTCTTTATATTTCAGTCACAGTGATTAAAACACAAATCTGGCTGGGCACTGTGGCTCACGCCTGTAATCCCAACACTTTGGAAGGCTGAGGCAGGCAGATCACCTGAGGTCAGGAGTTCGAGACCAGCCTGGCCAGCATGGTGAAGCCCCATCTGTACTAAAAATACAAAAATTAGCCAAGTGTGGTGGCTCAAGGCTGTAGTCCCAGCTGCTCGGGAGGCTGAGGCAGGAAAATTGCTTGAACTTGGGAGACAGAGGTTACAGTGAGCCGAGATCATGCCACTGCATTCCAGCCTGGGCAACAAAGTGAGACTCGGTCTCAGAAATAAATAAATAAATAAATAAATAAATAAATAAATAAATAAATAAATATCTGATTCTGTAACTTCTCTATTTAAAACTCTTAATTGGCTAATGTCCTAAAGATAAAAACCCAGATTCTAGCATGTCCTACATATTTTTCTAGCCTTATTTCATGCCATTCTCCCTTTCATTGCTCCCTTACAGACAGTAATGTTTTTATACTTTTGAAATATTATTAAGCAGGCACAGTGGCTCTCGCCTGTAATCCAGCATTTTGGGAAGCTGAGGCAGGTGGATTGCTTGAGCCTTTAAGTGAGCCGTGATTGCACCAATGTAAAATATCTCAGTATTTTGCAGTGGAATGATCACTCCAGCCTTACAACACTGAAACTTTGTCTCTTAAAAAAGGAAAAAATATATATATAGAAATATTTCCTTTTTTTTTTTTTTTTGACAGAGTTTTACTCTTGTCGCCCAGGCTAGAATTCAGTAGCACAATTTTGGCTCACTGCATCCTCTGCCTCCTGGATTCAAGCGATTCTCCTGCTTCAGCCCCCTAAGTAGCTGGGATTACAGGCGCCTGCCACCATGCCCAGTGAATTTTTGTATTTTTAGTAGAAATTGGGGTTTCACCATGTTGGCCAGACTGGTCTTGAACTCTTGACCTCAGGTGATCAACCCTTATGGGCCTCCCAAAGTGCTGGGTTTACAGGTGTGAGTCACTGCACCCGGCCAATTGAAAGATTTATATGCCATGTGCACCTGCTCTACTGAGAAGGTCATGGAAGAGACAAGAGTTCAAAGGCTGATAGAATTCTGGAGCTTTAGGGAGGGATAGATTAAGATCCTGAATGGTTTAGGCCTTTGGACACAAAACTATAAGCAGTAATTGTTAATATCACTCTAGCAGTTGAGTAGAAGACTGACTGAAGGTGTCAGTGATAAACACAATTGGACATTAAAGTGGTGAAAACAGATTTTATTCAGCCTACTGACAGTAGGGGAAAGAGCTGAACTCCTGTCTGATTTGTGGAGAGGTAACTGGGCCTTTTAAAAGAATGAAGGGGCCGGGCCCCGTGGCTCACCTTGTAATCCCAGCACTGGGAGGCCGAGGCGGGAGGATCACAAGGTCAGGAGATCGAGACCATCCTGGCTAACACAGTGAAACTCCATCTCTACTAAAAATACAAATAAAAATTAGCCGGGCGCCTGTAGTGCCAGCTACTTTGGGAGGCTGAGGCAGGAGAATGGCGTGAACCCGGGAGGTGGAGCTTGCAGTGAGCCGAGATGGCGCCACTGCACTCCAGCCTAGGAGACAGAGCGAGACTCCGTCTCAAAAAAAAAAAAAAAAAAAAGAATGAGGGAGTAGGGAGGGATTTAAGCAGAGTTAGGGAAGTGAAAAATTACAAAAAGTAGGAAGTGGGGGTCGGTCCATAAGAAACCTATCTGAGTTTGCCAACTGGTGCTTATCAAAGTTAGGCTCCCATAGAGACTTAGAGACAGGGTCATATCTTCATCTTCAGGCGTTGGCTGGAACAAACAGTAAATTTTTTTGGCGGCCTTAAGTTTTCTTGGGCAGGCACTTTAAGGAGAGATCAGGTCCTCCTAGGAATAAGGCATTGAGCTATTTGAAACTTGTGTTTGTTCAGATCTTTATAGTGCAAGGTTGAAGCCTTGTGGAGAAGAGGGCTCAGAGGATCCTAGCTAGGGTTTGGTCAGGGAGAGAATCTTTTGTCCAAGAGGTAGACTATTTGCAAGGAGATCAGACTTTTTTTTTTTAAGATGGAGTCTCGCTCTGTGGCCCAGTGGTGCTATCTCGGCTCACTGCAACCTCCGCCTTCTGGGTTCAAGTGATCCTCCTGCCTCTGCCTCCCGAGTAGCTGGGATTACAGGCACACGCCACCACACCCACCTAATTTTTTAATACAGATGGGGTTTTACCATGTTGGCCAGGCTGATCTCAAACTCCTGACCTCGAGTGATCCACCCACCTTGGCCTCCCAAAGTGCTGAGATTACAGGTGTGAGCCACTGCACCCAGCACAGATATTTTTACTTACAAGTTTTGGAAAAGGATAAAACCTTCAGCTAGGGAAATGAAAGTGAATAAAAATTTGCATACCTTGACCAATTAGAAATAGATCAAGAATAGGCCAGGCGTTGTGGCTCACACTTGTAATCCCAACACTTTGGGAGGCCGAGGCGGGCGGATCACGAGGTCTGGAGTTTGAGAACATCCTGGCCAACATGGTGAAACCGTGTCTCTACTAAAAATACAAAAAATGAGTGGGGCATGGTGGCAGGAGCCTGTAGTCCCAGGTACTCGGGAAGCTGAGGCAGGAGAATCACTTGAACCCAGGAGGCAGAGGTTGTTGCAGTGAGCCGAGATCACACCGTTGCACTCCAGCCTGGCGAGAGTGAGACTCCATCTCAAAAAAAAGAAAAAAAGAAAAAAAAAAAGAAATAGGCCAGGAATAAAGAAAACACTTTATCTTGCTTTTCAAACTCAGGAACTAATAGATTTGAAATATTTGGTATCCACCCACACCTTTGTTATTTATTTTATGAAATTTAGAAACTAAATACAGATTTGGATAATGCAGATCCCTCTGAATTTGGTCTGAATTTAGAAACCAAATACATATCAGGTAAGGAGGATACTTTTAAATTTGGTACACCTCTTTTTTTTAATTAACTCCCTAAGATTCTTGACAGTTCCTCTGTCTGCTTTCCTCTCATATATGAATTACTATTGATCAGATTAATCTGTAACCTTTTTTTTAGAAGACCCTGATAATCCTACTTTGTTCTAGGAAATATGCCTGTTATTTCTTTAGGTAATGTCATCCATTGTGTGAATTTATTTTCCAAATCAGGGTCAGAGGCAATATCACTGTATTCATTCTAATTGGATATAATAAAAACACCTAGTAATATCAATTATTGCTGCTAAAACAGTTCAAATCTTTGTGGGAGGAAGTCACCATCCCTTATTTTAATGCCTTATGATTTCATAGGAATTAAATAGTAATTTTTTGTAACTTTAGGAAATAACTGAAATCATGTTATGGTTTGGTGAGTAATTAACAGAATCTTATTAGAAGAATTGAGGCTTCCAAAGAAGCTGGAAGTTATTTGAAATTATAGATGTGTAAGTTACTAATAGTCACATCACAGCCCTGAAATTAGATACTGAGTGTTTTGTTTGTTTATTTATTACCAAATCCATCAAACTCTTTAAACTGACGTTGGTCATTGTTGGCTATTGTTTGTCATTCTTTTAAAGTACACAAATTAATAACTCTGTGTGTGTGTGTTGTGTTTTGTTTTTAGGGTCCACCAAAATATACTAAATCTGTTCTGAAAAAGGGAGATAAAACCAACTTTCCCAAAAAGGGAGATGTTGTTCATTGCTGGTATACAGGAACACTACAAGATGGGACTGTTTTTGATACTAATATTCAAACAAGTAAGTCTAAATGTAATCTTACGATTTTGGCTTAAAGAGATTCGAAATACTTGGGTGGCAGACAGATGAGTAGTTAGCAGTACCTTTTTCCTGACTGTCACCTACTTTTATCCAGACATACTTCCCCCTAAGATCTACTTGGAAGAGGTCTTCAGTTCCCTGATTATTGGCTGGCTAAAGACCTCTTGTTCATTGGAAAGCAAAAGATAAGGAATCTCAGTCTAAACCTGGTTAATGTCCAAAAGTAAGGCATTAGTATTTGAGTAGAAAAGGCAGGATAGTATGCTGTTTTGTGATATAAGTATAGGTCCTGCCCTTCTACCCTTTGTTAAGAATGTAATTATTTTTATAGCCAGAATTTTATTGATGGATGATCTGACTTCCCACTATATTTTTGCATTGGAATTTAATAATTTCCAATGGAAATTTCTTAATAATAAATTAGAGTATATCATTAATTATAAGGAAAATCTGTTTTACAGGTGCAAAGAAGAAGAAAAATGCCAAGCCTTTAAGTTTTAAGGTCGGAGTAGGCAAAGTTATCAGAGGAGTAAGTAAAGAATGCCAGTGAATCAGTAGATATTCTGGCACATGCTGCTTCTGGTATGGTGCCTTAAATAATTAGGTTTGGGGATATAATACAAAGGAAACAGACTTTGGAGTCTGACAAATTCGGTATAATCATTGCTAGCTGATCTTGCACAAGTTGTCTGGGTCTCAGTTTCACTATCTATAAAATGAGGACAGTACTGCCTACCTCAAGGCTGTTAGAAGATTAAATGAGCATAACTTGGAAGTACCTAATACAACAGGGGCTTAAATGATAGTCCCTTCCATGTGTACCCATTTTATTATTTTTCTTCATAAAGTAAGTCTTTGTCAGAACATTTGGCCCTCTAAATTTGTCTTTAAGCTTCCTGTAAAACGTCTTACAGGACGTTTGTACCATTTACATATAATTTGCAAAGGTAAAATATCTGTTCCACTGAAGTACTCATAGAAGCAGAGTTTGTTTCTGTAGCCTTTTCACCTCATACAACATAGGCTGCAATACCAGAAAATCATTCAAACATAAGCATGCTTTAACCTACACTTATATGTGAGAGAGAACAGAAAGAAACTTTGAGAAAAGGGGAAGTTAGGCTTGACCCATACTGACCATTACAGTGTACAAAAGAAGATAAAAGAGCAGGATGGACTGTCACCTTCTATGAATCATGCTAGGGCCTGCCCATTGTGCCCATTGTTTGTTTTAAATTGTTATTGTCAGAACATCAGACACCAGTAACTGAAATGCCTATTTAAATGCAGTTATAGGAACTAAGATATGGTTCAGACAATCATATACAGAACATAAAATATCTTGAAACTAAAGGTTTAGTTGAGCATAACTTATAATTGTTACCTGCCCCGGCCAGGCATGGTGGCTGAAGCCTGTAATTACAGCAATTTGGGAGGCCGAAGTGGGCGGATCATGAGGTCAGGAGATCGAGACCATCCTGGCTAACACTGTGAAACCCCGTCTCTGCTAAAAATACAAAAAATTATCTGGGTGTGGTAGCACTCGCCTGTAGTCCCAGCTACTTGGGAGGCTGAGGCAGGAGAATTGCTTGAACCCGGAAGGTGGAGATTGTAGTAAGCCAAGATCACGCCACTGCACTCCAGCCTGGGCAACAGAGCGAGACTCCATCTCAAAAACAAATTGTTACCTGCCCATACCAAGTTGATAGCAAGTATATATCAAATTGGACTATTTTTCTATTTCTGTAACTTATTTGCATACTGGTAAATGTCTTCTAGTCTGCCATACTGTTTTTTTTGTTTTGTTTTGTTTGTTTGTTTTTTTTTTTGAGATAGAGTTTCGCTCTTGTTGCCCAGGTTGGAGTACAATGGTGCAATCTCAGCTCACTGCAATCTCTGTCTCATGAGTTCAAGCAATTCTCCTGCCTCAGCCTCCGGAATAACTGGGATTACAGGCATGCACCTCTCACCTAATTTTGTATTCCTAGCAGAGACGGGATTTCATCATGTTGGTCAGGCTGCTCTTGATTCCTGACCTCAAGTGATCCACCCTCTTCAGCCTCCCAAAGTGCTGGGATTACAGGCGTGAGCCACCATGTCCGGCTAGTCTACCTTATTCTTATTTTCCAAATGTGACCACCATAACTTTGTCCCTTGAGCTTTATATGATTGTTGTATCTCAATAGAGCATATAGTATTAGGAATATTATCCCTGTGGTGATGTGAACTTAACTGTTTGTGGCAACTAGCTTTAAGATCCAAATTTGGAAAATATGGAGAGGCCAACCCAGAAGCCTTTTATTGTTTCTTTGAAAAGTTAGTTTTACCTTTTGCACTTTTGCAAAAGTGCCGTAACATTTTAAAAATTGTATTTCCTGCCGGGCGCGGTGGCTCAAGCCTGTAATCCCAGCACTTTGGGAGGCTGAGACGGGCGGATCACAAGGTCAGGAGATGCCAGACTCAGTCTCAAAAAAAAAAAAAAAAAAAAAAATTATATTTCCCAAATTAACTGGGCATTCCTGTAATCCCAGCTACTAGGGAGGCTGAGGCAGGAGAATCACTTAAACCCAGGAGGCAGAGGCTGTGGTGAGCCAAGATCACACCATTGCACTCCAGCCTGGGCAACAAGAGCGAAACTCCAACTCAAAAGAAAAAAAAGAAAAAAATTGTATTTTATGTGCCAACATGACTCCACTATTACAATTTGGTAATCTTAAAACAGTTTTACAGTGAGTACTTGCCATTATATTCCAATAAAAATAAAGTGAAGTTTGTCCTGTGATGTAAAAGCGTTGCAGGTTGTTTTTATGATGGTGCTAATAACAAACTGATTTTCATAATATATGGCATGTTACAGTTTACAAAAAGTTTTTGTTTGATATGGAGTCTCCCTCTCTTGCCCAGACTGGAGTGCAGTCACACAATCCTGGTTCACTGCAACCCCCGCCTCCTGGGTTCAAGTGATTCTCCTGCCTCAGCCTCCCGAGTAGCTGGGATTACAGGCACCCGCCACCGCACCCAGCTTATTTTATTTTTAGTAGACATGGGATTTCACTATGTTAGCCAGGCTGGTCTCGAACTCCTGACCTCAAGTGATCTGCCCACCTCGGCCTCCCAAAGTGCTGGGATTACAGGCATGAGCCCCAAAAGGTTCTTTTCACATTAAAAAAGCCCTGCTTAAAATACCCTTATTTTTTTCTATTGAAGAAATGGAAGACAAAGATTTAGGGACTCAACTGAAGTACATTACCTTAGAATATAGTGAAATCTATAGTAATAGATTCTGTGTTTAACATACAATCTTGTCTTTACTGTCCTGGTATTACATGTGCTTTTTGCAGAATACCATTAGTTTTTATTTTGTTCTTGCCTTCAGTGGGATGAAGCCCTCTTGACTATGAGTAAAGGAGAAAAGGCTCGACTGGAGATTGAACCAGAATGGGCTTATGGAAAGAAAGGACAGCCTGATGCCAAGTATCCTTTTTTCCCTTCATAATTAAAAAAAAAAAAAAAAAAAAAAACCTGTAGATCACCTGAAGATGTGAAAGATGCTGTCTAGGCAAACTTCTGGATCAAGAATCCTGTCCAGACTAGTCTTCCTGATCTTTAGATGCTTATGTGTCAGCACCTCCAATAGACAATAGTATTTTCTATTGGTATAAAGTTCAAACCTCAGCTGTAATTTTTGTTTCTCTTATTCAAATTCTTAACTTTCAAGACCTTAACTGTGAAGTTTAAGCTTAAGCAGCAATTCTTAATGTTTTTAAGTTTAAGAAAAGTTACCATGCCCAGTACAAACTGTAGCAAAGTAGGATGCAAATATGGCTCATGGTAATTTTATGGTACAATGTAATTTCAGGCAATTAAATTCAAAGCTTAGAAATGGAATAGATGTGGGAGATTACCAGTTGTGAACTGAAGGAGACCACAGAATCAACAGTGTTAGCATAAGCATTTATTATTACTACTAATGACAATACTCACTGAAAGTCCAGTTTATGAACATTTAAAAAAGAATAAGGAATGACTCCAGACCATTAAGACCAGACCAATCCAGTAGGTAAGAGGGAAGGTAGTTTATGGCTTTTGTTGGTTCCATTCCTCTTGGACCCGTAAGATTAAGTTTGAAAAAACAATTCCTTTGGAAGGCAGCTTTCTGTAGTCTTAGCAGATAAACATATTTGGGAATATAATAGCTCTCTTAGCTTTTCAAAATCAAATGGCCAGGCTGGGCGCCATGCTAATGCCTGTAATCCCAGCACTTTGGGAAGCCAAGGAAGGCAGATCACGTGAGGTCAGGAGTTCAAGACCAGCCTGGCCAACATGGCGAAACCTCGCCTCTACTAAAAATACACAAATTAGCCAGGCGTGGTGGTGCAGGCCTGTAATCCCAGCTACCCTGGAGGCTGAGGCAGGAGAATCACTTGAACCTGGGAAGCAGACATTGCAGTGAGCCATGATCATGCCACTGCACTCCAGCCTGGGCAAAAGAGTAAGGCTCTGTCTCGCGGGGGGGAAAAAAATCAAATGGTCAGCTGCAGCAGCTCCCTCTCCCATGTAAAGAAGCATCTCAAGACCAATCTGATGCACATACAAATTATGTAACTGTTAAGTTAGCATTTATTTTTTTTTTTTTGAGACAGAGTCTCACTCTGTCACCCAGGCTGGAGTATCGTGATCTCAGCTTGCTGCAACCTCTGCCTCCCAGGCTCAAGCAATTCTCCTGCCTCACCCTCCCTAGTAGCTGGAACTACAGGTGTGCACCACCACACCTGGCTAGTTTTTGTATTTTTAGTAGAGACAGGGTTTCACTATGTTGGCCAGGCTGGTCATGAACTCCTGACCTCAGGTGATCCACCGCCTCAGCCTCCTAAAGTGCTGGGATTACAGGTGTGAGGTACCATACCTGGCCTTGAACTTAGCATCTTAAAATGCACAGTAAATATTACGTACTACCTCATAAAAAGTTTAATACGGGGGGTGTGTGTGTGTGTGTGTGTATTTTCCCAGCTAGAATGTGTGTGTGTGTGTGTGTGTGTGTGTGTGTGTGTGTGTATTTTCCCAGCTGGAATGACATTACCTTTTTTTTTTGGAGTACTTAATAGTCTTCACTAAGTGGTGGCTACCTTAGGAGTACTTGTAAAGCATCCAGGTAAGGAGGATCCTAGTCCAAGCTCAATTTATCTAGTGAGCCTATCTAGTCAGCCTATCCTATACTAAGGTTATGGGGCACTTTTTATCAAATGTACCTTGACTTCTTCAACAGAATTCCACCAAATGCAAAACTCATTTTTGAAGTGGAATTAGTGGATATTGACTGAAATAGTTCAGCTCTAAGGATATTAGCAACAATGATAAAACTTGGCCTTGAAGAAACTTACATAACTCGTTAGAACTTGTTACTATGGTAAAGGAAGAGTCAACTGGAAAATTAAAGGAGTTAATAAAATTTGTTTACCTGATCCCAGCTTTTGAGAGATGTAATCCCTTATGAATCCCTGAAGTCTAAAATACTTTCCTACAGCTGTGTAAAATACTGGTCAAGGAGAACTTTTTCCTTTTACCTCATGTTGTAAACTAAGTGGCTCAATAAAAATTTATCCACTGTCTTGATCTGACTGTGATTTGTTTGGTGTTAATATATTATTGTTCTGATTAGGTAACTGGAACTAAGGACCTCATCAAACCAGGGAGTAACTCCCAGTAAAATTATCTGGACAGATTGCCTGTATAATGAGAAGGCAAAGCATAGGGCTTGAGGGGAAACAAAATGCTAAAAGGGAAGAAATCTTGGCATGAAGATCAATACCTCAATTTAGGAAAAGTGCACTTCAAAACCAATGAGCCACTAATAAAGATGAACATAAAGTTAATATTATTAATTGATGCCCCCAAAATAAATTCATAAACGATTACTGGATGAGTCTTCCATTTTATTACAAAAATGAAGATGATCAGTTTGATCAAAATGAAAGCTTGTTCACAAGTTTTACATGAATATTCTAAATACAAAGTCTCCTGAAACAACATACTTTTGATATGATTTTCATTTTTAAAGGGATGCAAACATTCCATTTTCTCATTTATAATCTCTATTCCAAGGCATAGTATTTTAATAATGTATCCTTTCTGCCGTTAGATCACAATTCACAAGTATAACTGAAACAGACAAAACCTTGATAGCAAAGGTTAAAGTCCTTTTTTTTTTTAAAAAAAAAAAAAAGGTAAATCCTTAATAACCAGCCCTTATGTGTTGTCAGAATTTTGTACTACACTGACATGATTTGCAGTCAGGTTTTTCTTCCTACCCCTTAAGGCTACAAAATTCTGTTGCAAATGCATTGCAAAAGAATTCTAGACCACTTAATGTAAAAATCAAAAAATAGTTCTTCAATAAAAAGTAAATTTTATAAATGGTAGGAAACAGTATCAGTATCTGTGGTAAGCTACTAATTGACATTTTTCCCCTATTACTAAACAAATCATGTTACACAGAAACAAGGAAGACAGGTTTTCAAATACAAGCTTATATTGTTTACATCCCTCATTAAAAAAAATAATAATTTCATACTTTTCACACACTCCATTTGAAATTTACATTTTTCCCATCAGGTTGGAGGGGGAGGATAATATTGTCCGTAATTCCAAGGATTCTGATAATTGTACTGAAAGGAAAAATTAAGTGTGTTAGTATATTAGAACTATGGCAGAGTTCCGTATGTAAAAGTATAATTAAAGCAGGTATGTTTAAGAAAACAAGCAAGTGTTCACTGCTAAAAATTCTAGTACTTAACCACCAAAGAATGTATTATACAATTGGAACAAAAACATTTTTTCTAAAAAAGAAAGTATCCTATTTTATGCTAATAACATCTATGAACAAAGAATTATAATTATGCATACTCACTTGATACCATGCACTATAATTATATACAGCTTGGTTTGCCTGTAAATCACCATCAATCATCTGTGTAGATGATGAAGTTGTATCTTCTGTGTGTGCTTTCTTTTCCTCTGGTTCTTCTGATCTATTATAAAATGGCAAAATGGAAACTTTCAAAACTCCCACAGATAACAACTTTAATGAATAGATGAATGTTATCTATACATTTGTATTACTGAAGTTCTGAATCATTCATGACTTTCAAATCATGAAAATAAAGTATGTAAATTACAACAAAAGTAACATTTGTCTTTGAAGGCATTTCCATAATGAAGCACCCCTTCTTGACTTAGCAAAAAGTGACATACCCATTTTCTGCTTTCCTTTTTAAAGAATCCTGTTCTTTTAGGAGTGTCTGATGTTCATCATAAGCATTCAGAAGCCTGAAAGCAAAGAAAAACATATCATCTGGAATATATAAAAAACAAACTTTATTAAATATTTAAAGTTATTTTTACTTAAGAAACTGCCAAAGAAAATTTCTAAGCGACTCCTTTATTTTTAAAATTTCTACTACTAAAATCATAGTTCTGATAGACACTCCATTCCCTATACTTACAATGGACTAAATGACACTTGTGTTGAATCTCCAATTTGTCTGCCTATTTTTGCCAAATTAAAATAATGTCATTTAACATCACTGGTCAAAATTCCAATAGCTTAGTACTATCAACTGCCTACTCCATGTGCTATCAATTCAGTCTAGCTTTCAATGCACGACAGAGTCAAGATCACGCTTCCACTACTTCACAAAAACCTCCAATGAAGCAGATGTTACTTTTAGATGAGCTTCAACTTGCTTTCGCCACTGTGTCCTCTGCTCAGCTTATCATGACAAATCCATTCTGATCCACAGAGAGATCACAGCCCTCCTAGCAGTTACTTGCTACCTCATACACTTACTTCCTCTATTAATCATATCATTCAACTAGACTAGAAGCTAGAATTACGTATCTCATCTTTTGTGTACCTTCTTCAGTGTAAACATAAGACACTAAATACACAGCACCCAAGCAGTTAAGAGCAGAAACTGAAGTAGGTTCAGTCCAAGCTCCACAGTGTAATAATAGCTACATTACCTCAGAAAAAATGCCTAATCTTTGTTTATTCCTCTCCTCATCTATTAAGAGAACAGAACCCTATACCCTCATTCTACTGATATGAATTTTCTGCAAGATAGCTAATATAAAACATTTGGCATCATGCCAAGCATGCAAATCTATACATTAATACATTAAAATACACTAATATAAACATTAGCTGTTCTATTAGTTGCACTGAAATTTTACACAGCCATCAAAAATATATACACACATATACAAACACCCAGATACAACTAATTCTCAGTTTATCTACAGTGGTTTCAACAGAAATCTAAATGAGAATAATCAGAGAAGGCACATGCCTAACAGGAACTGGTATTTCCTTACTAGATCAGGTAAGACTGGAACTTCAGCAATGCTCTAGCCAATACTTGTACTCTTAGTAAATTAAATCTTAAACTTGTCCTTTTCCCAAATCCACTGGAGCATTCTCTTCAACCATCCTCAACTTTCGGCCTTTTAAAATGAAGATGAGGCCACTAGGCGTGTTCTGTGGGACCATATCCATCCTCTTCTCCAATCTTAGAAAACAGCACTCCTACTGGAGATTAATCCTATCCATCTTTATTGACCTATATATTAAATATTTGGGTTTCAGGGTTCAATCCTTATCCCCTTTCCCTTTCACAGGATTGCTCCTTCCCTGCCTTCTCTCATTCAGTCATGGTTTAAATTGTCACTCTAAAATTGGGAAAATAGTTTTGAAGGAAAGACTAACCGTATGTCTTCCTGTTAAATGCATATACATTTATAAAATTGAATTTACCCCCACATATATCTGAGGAAAAAGTAAACTAAGCGAACATTTTAAAATTTAACAATGTATTAATCTATACTAATCATCAAATCCCCATACAAAAACAATGCTCATTTATCATTCAAATAGGTAATATAATTAAGATCTTACTTATTAACATCGGAACCAAAATCTTCAAGAAATTCCACTTTTCTCTGAGAAAATGTAATTCTCATTTTAATAGGTAATGAACCATGTACAGCTTTGTCAAAACAATTTAGGATATTTTCTTCATTTTGTTTGAGGTCACCACTATATTCCATTTCAAGTAAATTGAGGTATAACTTTGTATTCTCCTGTGTAAAAAGCAGCATCATTAATATTTCTAATATATTTTTATTAGAGCACAGATATTTAAAATGCCTTAGTTTTTGTCTCAATTTGAAAAAAAAAATGAAAATTGTTTTGTATTAAAATACAACTCATGCTAAATGTTTTCGGCATATATCTAAAAGGGTGAAAAAATTCATTAACACACTGATGAATTTTTCAATCAATTGATCATTCTAGTATCTCCTAAACAATACAAATTGTTAAATGCCAATAAATTAAAACTATATCCTATCTTGTATTTAGTATGACTTGACTTACCATGACCATTAGAAAATAAAACATAAAAAAATTATCTCTATGCTTCAAATAATTTAAATCTTTACTACAACTATAGATAAACATCTTAACTGGGCCTGGTGGCTCATGCCTATAATCCCAGCACTTTAGGAGGCCAAGGCAGGAGGATCACTTGAGGTATGAAGTTTGAGACCAGCCTGGCCACCATGGTAAAACCCCATCTCTACTAGAAATACAAAAATTAGCTGGCATGGAGGCACACACCTTTAATCCCAGCTACTCGGAAGGCTGAGGCAGGAGAATGGCTTGAACCCAGGAGGCGGAGGCTGCAGTCAGCTGAGATCACGCTACTGCAATCCAGCCTCGGTGACAATGACTCTGTCTCAAAAAAAAAAAAAACCGCCAAGTGAGGTGGCTCACGCCTGTAATCCCAGCACTTTGGGAGGCCAAGGCAGGCAGATCACCTGAGGTCTGGAGTTCAAGATCAGCCTCACCAACATGGTGAAACCTCGTGTCTACTAAAAATACAAAAATTAGCTGGACACGGTGAGCGTGCCTGTAATCCCAGCTACTCGGGAGGCTGAGGCTGGAAAATTGCGTGAACCCGCGTGGCAGAGGTTGAAGTGAGCCAAGATGGCACCACTGCACTCCAGCTTAGGTGACAGAGCCAGACTGTCTCCAAAAAAAAAAAAAAGATAAACCTCTTAAACTGCAGCTAGAAGCAAACTGCTATAAATCTTTATCTTAAACAGACCTGGCAATAACTAAAATCCTAAAACCTGAGAAATTACCTATTCCTGTACACTGCCTTTTTCAAATGATACATAAAAAGTACTCTATGGAGAAACTAAATCATCTCACTGCCAAATGTGCTTACAACACAGGCAATGCCTATGCTTTTGTTTATAAAGTATTCTCCCAAGTCCTCTGTTCTACTTAATAATCAGTAAATTTGTTGATAATTTCTAAAGGGAAAATATAAAGTATCACAATGTCTACAATAATTTTAACCCAATAATCTTATGTCTCAAACTTTTAATTCAAAACAATTTGAAAAAATTTTTTAAATGGCAACATCAGTTTAGAGGGACTGTTGTCCTCATTTAGTAATAAAACATACTACATACAGACCAAATCTTTCATCACAGTTGCCACAGTGAAAATACACTGACCACTGGTGTTTTTATAGAAGATACTCTTAAAAATACAAATGCATACTTTGTCTCTTTCGATTGCTTCCAAAAGCACCTTTCTTGATTTTGGAAGGTTTTTCTGTATTTTGAAAAGATGCCGGGCTAGTTTGACAGCATAAAATGAAGATTCATTATTTGATTTGGCATTCTTAATGGCATCCTGAAGCAAATGTTCAGCTTCTTCCAGATTTCCATGCCGTCGTTCTAAACTTACTCTTCGTAAACGAACCATTGCCAACCCTAGAACACATTCTTCAAATGTTCTCAAGATATTCCTGGCTTCATTAATATTACCTAGAAACAGTAATTAAATGTTTATGCTTTGCTTTAAACAACTAAAATAATGTTTATAACCACATACTGGCAACAATCACCCAGGGGCTAAATCCAGCAACTAAAGGGAAACAGCCACACATATTTACATACTGCCTAGGGCTGTCTGGGGGCTACAATGGCTTGCAAAGCCTAAAAGTCAGAACACATGGCTCATAAAGCCTAAAATATTTACTATCTGGCCCTTTAGAGAAAAAGTTTGCCAAACTCTGCTTTACACCATCCCTTACTACTCAATTTGTTATCACTGTTTCCTGAAATAACTGAAAATCTCAAAAATATCAATTGAATTTCTCCACTCTTACCCTGCTGCTCCTCAAAAGCTGCCCAAAGCATATGCACCATGGGTTTCTTTGGGAGATGTATAGTACAAGCTCTGCTGAAGACATGCCTCACTCCTTCAATGCTATGGTTTTCCATGTACTTGGCATACTACATACAGAAAAGAGGAAATACTGAATAATTTACAGTTGAACAAGTCATTAAATTTGTGACAGAACGATAAAATTCTATTTTTAAACCCATTCAGCACCTTTATTGAACCACTAGACTAGTTTCTGTAAGGAAGGACGAAGAGAGGCAACGAGGTTGGCATATGCAGCAGTCAAATCTGGTTGCAAGCAGACCATCTCCTAATGCAACAGATATAGTTATATGAACAACATTCAACAGAAGTACAAAAAAGGTTAGTCACTAGATCAATGTTTATAATATATTCAAGTTTAAGAGCACATGATTTTCTTACCTTAATCCAAAACTCCTCATAGAGGGCACATGATATGACACATCTTTCAAAGAGAACCACAACTCGTTCATGAGTCCCATTTTCAATTTCAAATTCTAAGTATTCCTTCCAGTTTTTTAGTTGTGCCTTTTCCAAAGGTTTCACATGAAAGTAAGGTCTTTTAATCTGTAATGAAATTGTAACATGCCAATGAAAGTAAACCAAATCACCAAAATATGCACAAGCACAGTGTTAATACAAATTATTTTAAATATAATTGATAATTAAAATTTTTTAATCGTATTTCATAATTTAAAAAACTTTTAAAATTAAAAATCCCTTAAATTCCTTAAGCTTCACAAATGAAATAATACATTTTCCATTTCTTCTGCCATTTTGCCAATTACATGCTTTTAAATGTACAGAACATTTTATACTTTGTTGAAAATTTTAAAATTGAACAACCATAGTGACAGAAAGCAGATCAATGGCTGCCTAGGGCTAGGGGTAGAGAAGGGGAACTCTGGCTGGAAAGGGGCCAAGGGGACCTTTGCAGTGCTAAAAGAGTTCTGTCTGTATCTTGATTGCTGTGATGACTACAATGTACATACATACATCTGTGAAATGATTCCATATTCTAAGATTCCATTCATATGAAAGGCCATTATAGGGAAATCAACAGAAACAAAAAGCAGATAGTGGTACCTTAGCACTGGGGGTAGAGGGTTGCAGCTGAGGAGGTAGGGGTAGTGACAACTAAAAGTTAAGGTGTTATTTTTTGAGGTGGTGATTATGTTTAAAAATTGACTGTGGTGATGGTTGTACATATCTGTGAATATACTAAGAACTATTGAACTGTACACTTTAAATGGGTGAATTATATGGCATGTGAATTATCTCAGTGAAGCAGTCAGAAAAAAAAAAAAAACAAAGAATTAAAACTGTGGGAAATTACCTCATTTTACTATAAACCTAAAATGGGTGAATTATAATGTATGTAAAGTATAACCCCATGAAGTTGACTTTTAAAAATTGAACAATTAGAATAAAATTGTTCAGATTAAGCAGATATCTTGCAATTCAAGTAAATCTGAATTCAAACATTCTAAAACTGATTAGGGAAAATGGAAAAACTGATAATGATTATAATAAATGAGGCGAACATCTGAAGTTATGGCTTAAATATGCAAAAATAAAGTTACAACAGAGATAGTACTATCAAAATTGAAAGAAAAATAAATTATTCCTACTTCGTATTTTAAAGACTGTTAGAAAACACTTACACCTTCTTCAAATGTCCACCTTTTACTAACTTCATGCTCATTATAATTAAACATTTCTTGATGAATCTCAATGATTCTATGTCTCATGTTTTCTATTTCTGTAATTAACTTGGGAAGAAAAAGGGAAAAAATAAATCTCACAAACTATACTGAACATTTTCAGTATCACTGCTTACATTTCAGTATTATTCACAGATATTTTAGTCTTAGAATAGTGGTAGATTTTTAACTGTTGACAATTATGTGCAAAATCCAATTAACACATCACACAACTTATCACACAACTTTCTAATTAACCACTTTCATACATTTCTTTTTTTTTTTTTTTTTTTTTCTCTTACATTGGGATAGCAGATTCACAACCTAGGCAAAATATTCCTTCTAAGCTAAGTTTATCTTGGGGTGTCTCGTAGTAAAAGTACTCAATCCCCACTTGCCTTAAACAGAAATTAATTTCAAACAAGCTACAAGTCACTGGGTAAATGGCCGGCTATATAAGTGATCACTGTGCTACTCATGGAGTCAAGGGATAACAGGTCCAGTTTCTTCTGCACTGAAGACCTTTTTTTTTTCCCGAGATGGAGTCTTGCTCTATGGCCCAGGCTGGAGTGCAGTGGTGCCATCTCAGCTCACTGCAACCTCTACCTCTCAGGTTCAAGCAATCTTCCCACCTCAGCCTCCCAAGTAGATGGGACTACAGTCATGTGCTACCACACCTGGCTAATTTTTGTACGTTTAGTATAGCCGGGGGTTTCACCATGTTGCCTAGACTGGTCTCAAACTCTGGACCCCACATGATTCGCCTAACTTGGCCTCCCAAAGTGCTGGGATTACAGGCATAAGCCACCACACCTGGCCACTGACGAACTTTAGAATAAGACTGGTTACCTTTGCAGGATCAGTTATGTCTTCAATTCCCGATGGTAGATCATCACCAGGGGGACCATCATCACCACTATGTCCATTTACAGAAGCTAACTCCCTTCGCAACTGAATAAACTGTTCACCAGTTAAAAGATCTCTAGGCAAGTTATTCTGTACATGTTCTTTAAATCTAAAGGAAGACAATAAAAATATATATTCTATATTTGAATCATAATTTTAGATCTCATATTGAGATTCCTACTACATACTACTCTTTCAAAGGATTTGATTTAAAGAAAGAAACCAAAATATCATAACTTTTCTCCTTCTTTTCTATATTAAAACTCTACCATATATGATAAAACACTACCATATGATAAAACAGTCTATAGACATCTTCCACTTCTTCCTTCCTTTACAGTAGAATGGAGAAGGCATGGACGGGCATAAACTGAAACCTCAGTTCTGTCTGTTACTGGTTATCTGACTTAAGGGAAGTTTTTCCTTTCTCTAAATCTTAGTTTCCTCAACTGTAAAATAAGATGATTAATACCTATTATTTGTGTGTCATAGAATCTATTTTACTACGAAGACACAAAAGTCACAGTAAAATTAAATATTGTGATCCACATTTAAATTCTAAATGATCACTTGCAAATAATCAACAAATATAGCATTTCCTTCCCACCTCCCAAATACTCTTCAATCTACGTGAGTACGCAAAAATCCAATGAAACTTCCCAATTAAGGTTATCAATTACCTCATATATAAAATTAAATGGACACTTGTTTTGTAGTATGGTCCTCCAAGCCTCTGACTGCTGCTCTATGTCCTATTCCCCTTCCTACCTGCCCTAAATGCTACTATTCCCAAGAATTTCACTCTCCAGTTGGTTCTCATCTATTTTTATTAATACATAATTCTGGCCAATCTCACTGATACAGCTTGAAATAAGTATACCATGGTGACTCTCAAGACTATAACACAAGTCCAAACCTTTCTCCTAATCAGATTAGCATATCCAACTGCCAATACTCTGCACAAAGAAATATAGATTAGTTTTAAGCTAATCTATAAAAAGATTTTTGAAAAAAAAATCATTTCGCTATTTTATAAAAATATGCAATTTGTATACATACAAATTTTAATCAAAAACACCAAGTTGAGGAGCTAAAATATCTACACCATCACAATTTGAACATATCTTTGGAACCTCAAATATGAAATATCTTAAAGTAAGCATGGCATCTTCATCTGAAAATGAATACCCTCAGCATTTCTTTCTTTGTGTGTGTGTGTGTGAGATGGAGTCCCGCTCTGTTGCCCAGGCTGGAGTGCCATGGTGACATCTTGGCTCACTGCAAGCTCCACCTCCCAGGTTCAGGCAATTCTCCTGCCTCAGCCTCCCAAGCAGCTGGGATTACAGTTGCGCACCATCACGCCCAGCTAATTTTTTTTTTTTTTTTTTTTTTTTTGAGACGGAGTCTCGCTCTGTCGCCCAGGCTAGAGTGCAGTGGCCGGATCTCAGCTCACTGCAAGCTCCGCCTCCCGGGTTCACGCCATTCTCCTGCCTCAGCCTCCAGAGTAGCTGGGACTACAGGCGCCCGCCACCTCGCCCGGCTAGTTTTTTTTGTATTTTTTAGTAGAGACGGGGTTTCACTGTGTTAGCCAGGATGGTCTCGATCTCCTGACCTCGTGATCCACCCGTCTCGGCCTCCCAAAGTGCTGGGATTACAGGCTTGAGCCACCGCGCCCGGCCGACCAGCTAATTTTTGTATTTTTAGTAGAGGCAGGGTTTCACCTTGTTGGTCAGCCTGGTCTTGAACTACTGACCTCAGGTGATCATCTGCCTCAGCCTCCCAAGCACCTGCTCACGCCTGTAATCCCAGCACTTTGGGAGGCTGAGGTGGGCAGATCACCTGAGGTCTGGAGTTCAAGACCAGACTGGCAAACACGGTGAAACACGTCTGTACTAAAAATACAAAAATTAGCCAGGTGTCGCGGCGGGCACCTGTAATCCCAGCTACTCGGGAGGCTGAGGCAGGAGAATCACTTGAACCTGGGAGGTGGAGGCTACAGCGAGTGAAGAATGCACCACTGCAATCCAGCCTGGGCAACAGAGCGAGATTACATCTCAAAAAAAAAAAAAAAAAAAAAAAAGTATATAAATAACACTGGAATCTAATTTAAATTTTGCAAAGTCAATGGTTACAGAGGCTAACAGCCCACTTCAGTACCAGGAGGAAAAAAAATTAACATAGATTGCTTCATGTTAAAAAATTAAAAATGAGGAAATAACTCTCAAATATGTAGTATGAAAAAACAGATTTAATTACAGATGAATATTAAAACTCAAAACTGTCAACATATGAATTAAAAAACTTAAAATAAGGTAAAATTTTAAAATAACTACATACAGTACATCTAAAATGACTTGATTGCTACATCATGTAGCGACTTCTTTAAAACAGTGACAAAATGTGCATAATATTAAACAGTATTTTTTCAGCAGTTTTTTGTATTATAAAGCTAACATTTATTCAGTAAAGACTGGCTGAGTGTCTCATACATATTGAGGTCTATTCTTAGGTATTAGAGATACAAAGAATTATGCCTCAGAAACTGACAGGCATGTTGAGGATATAGGAGACATAAATTCAAAGCAGTGTTACTGGTGCTGATATAAATGTAAACAAATGTAGGTAAAGTGGTGGCACAAACGACAGACTAGATATCTCAATATAGGTGAACCAGAGAAAATTTCACAGAGAAGACACAAAACTGTGTGGGCTCAAGGAATATGAGTCCACTAGACAAGTGGAAAGAGGAAAAGGTATTACAGTCATAAAGATATAAAACAGCACTGCCCTTTTGGAAGTTATCAGACTTAGGTGTGTTTAGAGCTCAGGAACTACCAGGGATTGGACCTGGATATTAGACCAGATCACAAAGTCCTCACACTAAAGGTTTTAAATTAGATATTATCTCAGAGATAATGTGCAGGGTACATCCCATATACAAGCCTAATGCACAAGCACAATAAAGTATTTCCATTATTACTGTATAGCACTTAGAATACGTTTTTTAACACATGCCTCCTCCTCTATCCTTCTGACCAACTCACAGGCATGCTATCTTCTTCGGGCCTTCATTCCCACAACTTAGCCTATCAACAGGTACACAGCAAATGCTAAATAAATGACTTTAAGAAAGAAGCATGTGTTACCGGAAAAAAAAAAAAAAATTCAGTGGTTCTCAAAGTAATTCAAAGTCATGTGAATTAGTTAACTTATATAAACTGTAAGAACTGCATAAAGACTACTTGTGAGTTTGCTATAACTGATAAGGAAAGTGGTTCTAAATGCATTCAGTGAAAAATAGCAGATTATAGATCAGTATGTGTAATATAATCCCACTAATATCTATTATAAGTATATACGCATTTTTAAAAGCGTAGGGTAACTGATGACTTAAAGAAAAATAAATAAATAAAAGCCTGGTGGGATAATTATTTAGAAATAAAAAAGGACTTGTAGGATAACATATCAAAAACTTTAGGGCCATACTGTCTAGGTTCCAAGTAGCTTCCAATCACTTACAAACTCTGTGGCCTTAGATAAATATGCTCATCTCTCTGTGTCTCCCCTTTCATAAAATGGGAACAATAGTCCTTGCCTCACTGGGTTATTGGGAGGATTAAGTGAATCATAAAGCACTCAGCAGAATGTCTGGGATATAGAAAATGCTATGTGTGTTTCCTACACATACTTTTTTTCATCATCAGTAAAGTCTTGTAGTCATAGATTTTTCCTATACTTTAAATCACAGAAGAACTAGTCTATGAAAAGACACCCTCTTTGGCCCATCAGGTAATTTAAGTACGTTTGTACTTATGTGTTCGGTAACTATTTACCAAGCATTTCCATATGCCAATTCTTGCTTGTGTTAACGTCCTTCAGCAAGTGTCTTCCCTGGTCATTGTATCTTAGAAACCTGCCTACTTCCTCTATTTCATCGAAAGCAGAAAGTATATGCCTATCTATATGCTTCCTATTTCTAACCTGAGTCTGTATAACTTCTACCTCTAGCAAACTGTTCCTTAGTACTTTACAAATACTTCATAAAAGTCTTCTACTTTTGGTAGTAAAGAAAAATTTAGAAAATCACTCACTTAAAAAGTACCTAAGTTTATTCAAGACTGCTCATAAAAATTATAACAAAAAATAGAAAACATGTCAATTTTAAAAAAACAAAGACACAATCCTCATACTTGTTCAGAAAGACTTTCTGGATCCTTATTGATGTAATATTCTGAATAAAGCAGAAGACAAAACACAAAAATAATGACACACAGAATAAGTTGTTTTAACAGTAATCATTAAAAGGATACCAACCATAACAGAAAAATCATGGTAGAAAATTAAAATGGAATGATACCTGATTATTTGAAAATAGATACTACTTACTATACAAAATGCATCCTTCACTGTTTTGGATATAAGGTGTTATAGCAATCACAAGAATGTATATTTAGCAAATCATTAAGTTTAAAAAAAATAAGCATCTATCATGTGCCAGGCACTGTGTCAATTTAATGCCATAAATAAATAACTAAACTTACTATTTTCTCATTCCTTCACTACTCTGAACTACCTTAGACAAGACAGAATTCCTGTGTTTCTTTATCTATTAAAATGAATAAGGAGAAACTTCTAACTAAAAACAGTAAAATTTCTAAACATTTCATAAGGCATATGAAAAAATGTCAAAAGCAAGCATGTAGGTTGTGATTAGCAACAAAATTTATTCCTCTTTCCAAGTAATAAAAGCTTATA
This sequence comes from Theropithecus gelada, assembly GCF_003255815.1. Classification (NCBI taxonomy): domain Eukaryota; kingdom Metazoa; phylum Chordata; class Mammalia; order Primates; family Cercopithecidae; genus Theropithecus; species Theropithecus gelada. The sequence goes on along the minus strand of NC_037675.1, from coordinate 46,536,433 downwards.
TAACATTTCAAGAGAATTATAATACTTAATATTATCAACTATCTGAGTAATCAAAGATGTTTCAAAGATCAGAATTTCCCACCTACCTCTGAAAATGATGACTATACAGCTGTGTTGGAATACCAAGAATACGATCATATATAGCTGTAACTTCTCTCAGGTTTCCCTGCTCATTTTCCCAGTTTATATACATTTCCCACAGTCTGTCAGAACGGAAATCTGTTCCTGCAGCTAGAACAGCATGCTCAAAAGTTCTGAAAAATTAAATTACTCTTAAGTTATCTTTCCAAGACAAAATCACTTATAAAATATTTCTAAATTTAGAAAATAATGCTAACTTCAAAAATTATATTCAACTGTTTCCTATGCAAGTAGGGATTAAACAGTAGACAGAATAACAGAAAGCACACAAGAGTTGCTTAAAAAGAGTGAGAAAACAAAGGGAACAGTTAAATGTACTTTATGTAATTTTATCATATAGAAAATACAAAATGTACACATTGCAAATAGGTAAGAGTAGACATTTAAGTATTTGTTAAATCTGAAATGTCTGTTGTATAGATTCATTTATGACAGAAGACAAAATTAAAACAAGCAGGAAGTTAAAGAGAGGCAAATTTTATCTCAATTTAAGAATATTTTCACCAGGCGTGGTGTCTCGTGCCTGTAATAGCAGCACTTTGGGAGGCCAAGGCAGGAGGATCACCTGAGGTCAGGAGGTCAAGACCAGCCTGGCCAACATGGCGAAATCCCATCTCTTCAAAAATACAAAAATTAGCTAGATATGATGGCAGGTGCCTGTAATCCCAGCTATTTGGGAGGCTGAGGCAGGAGAATCGTTTGAACCCGGGAGGTGGAGGTTGCAGTGAGCCGAGATCGCGCCATTGTACTCCAGACTGCGCAACAGAGACCCCGTCTCAAAAAAAAAAAAAAAAAGAATATTTTCAAGCAAAAATAATTCTCCAACAAGGAATCTGGCTGCCTTGTAAGATAAGTATACAAAGGCCAGGCACAGTGGCTCACGCCTGTAATCCCAGCACTTTCGGAGGTCGAGCCAGATGGATCACAAGGTCAGGAGTTTCAGACCAGCCTGGCCGGCATGGTGAAACCCCTTGTCTACTAAAATACAAAAAATTAGCCAGGCATGGTGGCACATGCCTGTAGTCCCAGCTACTTGGGAGGCTGAGGCAGGAGAATTGCTTGAAGCCGGCAGGCAGAGGTTGCAGTGAGCCGAGATTGCGCCACTGCACTCCTCCAGACTGGGTGACAGAGCACGACACTGTTTCAAAAAAAAAGTATACATATACTTTAAACCTCTCAAAAGCCTGTCTCAATTCTAAAATTCTATCATTAAAATTTATCACAGGCTGGGCACAATGGCTCACGCCTATAATCCCAACAAATGAGGCCAGGAGTTTGAGACCAGCCTTACCAACACAGCAAAACCCCATCTCTGCTAAAAATACAAAAATTAGCTGCGTGTTGTGGTACACATCTGTAACCCGAGCTACTCAGGAGTCTGAGGCATGAGAATCACTTGAACCTGGGAGGCGGAGGTAACAGTGAGCTGAAATTGCACCACTCACCACTGCACTCTGGCCTGGATGACAGAGCAAGACTGTCTCCAAGGGGGGAAAAAAGTTTGTTACAAAGTATTTTAAAATACCTAGTCATGTCAAGAGATTTCTGCAAGCAATTTTAATCACTAGATTTAATACTCCAATGAGATAAAGCTTTTAGATACATACTTTTAAGTATCTTAAAATCAAGAGAAATTTTTTAAAAGTATAAAACTACACTCCTTAAGTTAACCCACAATTTTAACACAATTTCAATAAAGCACTAAAAAATGTTGAGTGGAACAAGAAAAAATCAAATTCCACTATTCATCTAGTATACAAAAATGCAAAATGACTTTGTAAAAAGATAATGCAGCAGGCATTTTCCTGAAAGATAATATAAGAAACTAGGAAGCTACAGTAATTACAAGTTTGGCACTGGCCAGGTAACAGAAAAATGGATGAACAGTACAGAGCCAAGAAAACAAAAAGAGATCAATGTATGTGAATATTTGGTGTATGATATATAATAGGAAAATATAAAATATAAAATAAAAATGTCTATCTCATGACAGATAGAAATTAAAGTCAGATAAACGAATAAGTGAAAAACTACAGAAAAGTTAGAACAAAATACAAGATTTATATGTTTTTGGCAAAATAGGCACAAAACTCAGAAACCAGTAAGAATTAAAACAGAAGCACATTAAGGAAAAATAAAACTCCATATGATAAAAGACACCATAAAAAAAGTTAAAGACATACCAACATTGGAGGAAATGTTTAATATAAACAATTGAAGAGCATGTGTGTATGTGTGTCTGTGCATGCATGCATGTGCACTTGTGGTGTAAGGTTTCCTAAAGAATAAAATAGATGTTACTGTCCCTACAGAATCCCAAATGATTCAGAAAAATAACCAGACACTGAAAAAAGTATAGAGAAAAGGGGAAGAAGACAAGAAGGTAATGAAATAAAGACAGAACGTTTAGAAGAAGGTATACTTAATGAATGGTGAGAAATCTTCAACTTTCCCGCCCAGCTATAGGGACTTACTTGAGAAGCTAGCTTTCCATTCCCCAGGTAAATAAAATTATCCTTTTCTAAAGAAACTGCTTGGCTCAGGAATAAAATATAAGGTTACTATCACTGGGAATCCACCAGCAAAAAAGAGTGGCCACATGATTACGCTGCTGTGAAACCCTATAGGCCAACTGACAATGTCCCATACAAAACACACAGTGCTTCCATATAGGTTGTTGTTTTTTTTTTTTTTTTTTTTTTTTTGAGACAGGGTCTCACTCTGTCACCCAGTTTGGAGTGCAATGTCACGATCTCAGCTAACTACAACCTCCGCCTTCCAGGTTCAAGCAATTCTCCTACCACAGCCTCCTGAGAAGCTGGGATTACAGACTCCCGCCACCATACCCAGCTAATTTTTTTGTATTTTAAGTAGAGACAGGGTTTCACCATGTTGGCCAGCCTGGTCTCGAACTCCTGACCTCAAGTGATCACCACTGTGCCTAGCTCATACAGCTTGTTAATATCTAATCTGTAATAGGAACAAAAATCCAGAGATCAGGTATCTCAGAGACGAAAATGAGTAAACAGAAAAATTTCAGAGGAAACAGTCCTGGGAACAGAGGAAAACCTCAACTATCCTTAGTATCGTCAAAGAAAACGAAAAGATATGCAGCCATGAAACAAGAACTGGAGAATACAAAAAAAGGAACACTCAGAGAACAAGAAAGATTCTTGGATATTAAGAATCTGAGCGGGGAGCAGTGGCTCACACCTGTAATCCCAGCACTTTGGGAGGCCAAGACGGGCGGATCATGAGGTCAGAAGATTGAGATCATCCTGGCTAACACGGTGAAACCCCATCTCCACTAAAAGTACAAAAAATTAGCCAGGCATGGTGGTAGGTGCCTGTAGTCCCAGCTACTCACGAGGCTGAGGCAGGAGAATGGCATGAAGCCAGGAGGTGGAGCTTGCAGTGAGCCGAGATCACGCCACTGCACTCCATCCTGGGGGACAGAGATTCTGTCTCAAAAAAAAAAAAAGAATCTGATGGAAGATGTTAAAAATCCAATACAAGAGTCAAGGAAGTACCTCAAAAAGCCAGACAGTCTAAGATATGAAAAATAGGAAGAAGAAAAGAAAAACTCAGTAATTAAGAGAGGAGGTCCAATATCCAACTATTAAAAACAACAGAGAAAATCAAGGCAAGGAAATTGTCAAAATAAGAATATCCATCATAATAACATTTCTAAGAATAGAAGGATATTAGAATCTCAGATTGAAGACTCACCCAATCACCCAATAATCACAATAAGAAAAAGAAAATCCATATCAAAGCTCATTTTTATAAAACTGCATTTACATCAGACTCAAAGAGAACATCCTAACAGCTTCCACGGAGGAAAAACATGTTACAGAAAGAGAATCTATTCTAGAAGAATGGTTTTGGACTTCTCAAAAGCAACAGCAGAAGCTATAAAGGAATAAATAATGCCTTCAAAGCTCTACAGAGAAAATAATTTTCAACTCCAAATTCTATAGCTTACCAAACCTTAAAATTATTTTTTCATCCAAGCATCCTTTAACAAGAAGTTACAGAACACACTCTTCTAAAAGTTGGACATAAAATCAAAAAAGAGTGAGATCTAATAATAAACTCTCCCAGAAATGACGTAAAGACATCTCCTAGAACCATGATGATACGAACATCCCAAGACAACTCTTGTACAGCAGAACTAGAAGACCATCCAGATTATAGTAGAAAGGTTTCCAGGAGAGACAGCTCAAAGGAGAGGAAAAAATGGGACTTACACATTTTTTAACAGGTCTGATTATATAGAAAGCTATATTTAAAGCCTTCTACAAAGCTGTTGGAGAATATGAAAAAACCTTAAATGTTCAAAGAAAATTAGACAAATGGGAAAAATGAGGGGCAGAGGAGGAGAAATTAAAAACCAAAAAGGTTATAAAAATGAAAGGGCAGTATGATGAAAAATATTTATAGGTTTTTGATCTTTTTTTTTTTGAAACAGAGTCTTGCTCTGTCACCCAGGCTGGAGTGCAGTGGCACGATCTCGGCTCACTGCAACCTCCACCTCCCGGGTTCAAGAGATTCTGTTGCCTCAGCCTCCCGAGTAGGTGGAACTACAGGCATGCGCCACCACACCCAGCTAATGTTTATTTTTGAGACAAGGTCTCACTCTGTCACTCAGACTACAGTACAGTGGTACAATCACGGCTCACTGCAGCCTCAACCTCCTAGGCTCAAGCACTCCTCCCACCTCAGCCTCCCAAGTGCTGGGAATACAGGTATAAGCCACTGTGCCCACCCTTATTTATGGATTTACAATGATTAAAAAAAAAATACTGAAGCTGATTATTGAAACCTATCCTGTAGCTATATTGGAAAGGAATGGGAAAACAAAGTGTAAGTGGGTTAAAATTCTCATTTACCGTAACAGATACATAATGTCTACAACTAACAGAGAAAGAAAGAAAGCAACGTAGATTTACTGTTATACACGTGGTGGAAAATACCAGAAGAAAGAGCTGAAATATTTGAAGGGAGGTGGAGGGGGTACTTTTTGTTACGAGCAGTAATTAGCTAACTTCTTAAGCAATATGCAAATACTTTTTTTGAAAACCGAAAACAAATACATTAACAAACTACTGTAATCAAGAAAAAGATAATGTAATAGAAAACTGAGCAAACGATATCAACAGGTAATTTAAGAAATGGCTTATATAAGCATATGAGAAGATGGTAAACCAGGATGAGCAATCAAGATATACACAAATTAAAACAGACGCCACTGGAGGTAAAACAAACAAAAAATGTGGCACAGCTGTGGGAAAATGATTATTTTCATACACTGTGGGAGTTTAGAATTGATACCATTTTTGAAGGAACATGTGATAAAACTTAGCTCTGTGTTCCCTTTAACAGAAGTTCCATTTCTAGTGCATTCTACAAAAATATTGACTTGTACAGAGATGTTCACTGTAGCACTGATTATTTCCTATAAATAAGGATTTGGTGAAATACAGTAGAGTACTTTGGCTTATAAGTTACTTTTTATAAAGTATTATAAAATACTTTTTGTAATGGTTACAAAATATGGCAGGAAGAGATTCCCAAACACTGTTTAAAAAAAAAAAGTCAAAGACCAATATGAAAACATACGCACAAATAGGTACTTATACATACATCTGAAAGAACACACACCAAGCTATTAACCATGAGGAGTGGAACTGGGGACATAAGTGGTATGGAATGTAGGAGGGCTTTATTATCTGCATTTTCAAATCATAAAGCATAAGTTTATTATATGTATTATTTTTTTAACAATGGAATAGAAGTTAAACTTCCAGCTTAGCTTTCATGAGCTCTATTATCAACATGAGAATAATTATTTATATCATAAAATACATTTCAGTATCAATGTTCCACATACCCTCTTATTGTATTGTTTGTCTCAGGATCACCAGGGTCCAATGTTTCTTTTAAGAAGTTTATATAATGTATCCAAAGGTCAACACTAAGAGGTATTGCCTGAAGCCCCCGCCGATAAACCTAAGAAGAAAACAGCAAACTGTACTTCAAATATTTAATTATTTCTTAACAGAGAGGCAACACTGTGTTATCCGGTGAACCTTAGAAATACTAATTACTGGAATTTTGTTTAAATAATCTACCATTACCATTTGGGTGGAGGTTGGATAGAACATGGCAATGTTCTGATCCCCACGTGCAGAGTCTTGATCTTCAAAGCGCAGCAGTCCCTGCATTCTGACCGGGTTGTGTGGGCAGGCTTTGGGTTACAGACCATAGGGCACAGACCCATTAGAGCATCAATGACAGCGTCTGACCAAAAATGCAATAAGACGTAGCAAATGTGACTAGCAAACCAACTATATTGTTTGGAAAATGAGAAATAAATGTAAGTGAGAGAAAAGCCCTGCCCTACTTGTTAAGCTGCAGTGTAATACAGAGGCTTGCACTGCAAAGCTTGACAAACTGTAGAGGTTTAACGCACCTGCCAACAAAGAGAGAAAATATTAGCTACAAATGCCACAAGAGTGACAAATGCAAATAAATACCCTATAAAAATTGTTTGACCATAAATGGTAGGTACTGCCAGCCAAAAAAAAAAAAAAAAAAAATCTTTGTTTTGTTATTAATTGGCTTACAGTACCTATTGGAGATAAGTTTATTCAGTGATGTACGCACCTCATCTGATGGTTTAATGTTGTCGTGCCGCTTTTCAAGGTCCGCATACTTTTTCCAGTAACCATAGCAATACGGATAGTGTATGAAAAATCTGTCAAATGCTTTCCTGGCAGCCATCAAGTGATTCTGATAAAAATGAAACAGTATTTAAATATCGTGGAAATTGCTGTCAAAAAAATATTTATTATTCCTTTCAAACGTTATTATCTAAAAAAATAATAATAAATGGCAGGCTTAAAAACTCCACATGCAGGCTGCTCTGCCGATGGAGCAGCCCTTCTTTTATTCCTTGACTTTTTTTCTTCTAAATGCAACTGAAACAGAAGAAACTAATTTTGTCAACATTTTATTTCAACAATTTTACACACATACTTACACCTCAATTATTACAAAATATTAAGCTTTGACACTACTGACTCTCTACAACATACAAAAGCTATAAGCTATTTTCAAAGCTAAAAATGTATCTACCTAATGTTATTCAACTTCATTTGAAAATTATGAGTTGATTTTAATCATAAATAAGGTCTACTGTTTCATTATAAATTAACATGACTTGATTAATTTGTCCCTTCTGATACCATTTTAATAGTTACTAACCTCCTGTTCTACATATTGAAGCAAATATACCCAGCCTGTAAAATCCTGAGGATTATTTTCCACAGTTTTCCAAAATTTTTCATATTCTGGAGGGAAATTTGCTTCTGTTTCTGTCAGCGTCACTGGAAGGTCCACAGCACTTGCCATTTCACTTTCTTCTGTAGATGCATTCACATTGGGAGAGTCATCAGGTGACTGTTCCATTTCTGTAACATTCATAATCTCAGTACTGAAATCAGTAGGATGTTCTACCACTACCTCTGAACTATTGCCTGTGCTGCCATTACTAGAATTTCTGTATTCATCCATGTGAGAATTTTGCATATTGTCTTCAGTAAATGATCTGTGGAAACACAAAAAAGAGAAATATCTTCCAAATGCCAATAAAATTTTTTGGTCTCAACAACATCTTTTAAAAAGCCCTAATTTGGCTATTAAAGAAATGTGATTCTTAATCCCCTACAAGTCAGAATCAGAAGGTTCATTAGTTTTTATATTATAAATAAAATTAAAAATTCTTCACAAAACTGCCATTTTGTTGTTGATATTTGAATAAAAACCAAATCACTATAGATTTGTTACCTCATTCATAAAACAAGTAAGTTGACTGCTACCTAACAAAGAAATACTATTTAAAATTCAATGTTTCTGATTTAGGTAAGAATCTGATTCGGTGCCCGAATGTTACCTTGCTATGAATCACTGGAAAACGGCATATTTTTAATAACTGTTCTGGAGGCTAAAAGTAAAACTGACAAAAATTCTGGTCATGGATATAAACATTTCAAAAGGAAGCTCATCACTTGGCTCAGGATAAAGTTTTAGAAAAGATAAATTCATATTGCTTAAATCTATCTATCTATTTATGAATTATAAATCCTGACAGCTAGGTTTCAAATTTATTATAGAAGATAAAAATTATGGTTTTAAAAAATTAAAAAGTAATTTTTAAAGTGAATAAATGTTACTTAAAACACATTTAAGGGGCCAGGCATGGTGGCATACAGCTGTAGTCCCAGCTACTCGGGAGACACTGAATCAGGAGGATCACTTGAACCCAGGAGTTCAAGGTGGTTGTAAGCACTGACCCTGCTACAGTACTCCAGCCTGGGCAACAGAGCACGGCCCTAACTCTAAAAAACATATTTGAGAAAGGCTTACAGTCTGGATAATAACTGCACAACATATCTAAAATTATGTCATCTAATTTTTAAGGCTATAAGGTACCAGAGAATTACCCCTTTAAGGTAGTACCACATTATATTTTCATAATCACCTTAATCTCTTCCACTAATAGCTTGAATGGAAACCAAATCATTAAATTATAGGGCATGTCCATTTTTTTTAATGAGGAATTCTCAAAATCAAGCTGACCATAAAACTGATTTACTCTTAAAATATACTTAGAATATACTACTGCTTATATATTAATAGTAATTAAAAAGATGATTAAAACTTTAAAGACAATAATGCAAATGAAGAAATGCAAATGACCAATAAACATATAAAAGAATTATATCTTTACTAATAAAGACATAAATCAAAATGAGTGTACCAAATAGCAATTGTACATATTTTACACTAGAGAAATAATCAGAAAAAAACATATTTGTTTAAGGGCATTCATTACCAGCACTGTCGTATAGCAAAAATGGAGGGTATATTAAGAAAAAGAAGGGCCGGGCGCGGTGGCTCAAGCCTGTAATCCCAGCACTTTGGGAGGCTGAGACGGGTGGATCACGAGGTCGGGAGATCGAGACCATCCTGGCTAGCACGGTGAAACCCCGTCTCTACTAAAAAATACAAAAAACTAGCCGGGTGAGGTGGCGGGCGCCTGTAGTCCCAGCTACTCGGGAGGCTGAGGCAGGAGAATGGCGTGAACCTGGGAGGCAGAGCTTGCAGTGAGCTGAGATCCGGCCACTGCACTCCAGCCTGGGCGACAGAGCGAGACTCCGTCTCAAAAAAAAGAAAAAAAAAAGAAAAAGATTGCTTTGGCCAGGCATGGAGGCTCACACCTGCAATCCCAGCACTTTGGGAGGCCGAGGAGGGCGGATCACCTGAGGTCGGGAGTTCGAGACCAGCCTGACCAACATGGAGAAACCCCCGTCTCTACTAAAAGTACAAAATTAGCTGGGCATGGTGGTGCATGCCTGTAATCCCAGCTACTCAGGAGGCTGAGGCAGGAGAATCTCTTGAACCTGGGAGGAGGAGGGTACAGTGAGCCGAGATCGCGCCATTGCACTCCAGCCTGGGCAACAAGAGCAAAACTCCATCTCAAAAAAAAAAAGAAGAATAAAAGAAAAAGACTGCTTTAATAAATGGTATACTTGGCCAGGCACAATGGCTCATGACCATAATCCCAGCACTTTGGGAGGCTGAGGCGGGAGGACCACCTGAGGTCAGGAGTTCGAGACCAGCCTGTCCAACATGGTGAAACCCCATCTCTACTAAAAATACAAAAAATTATCAGGGTGTGGTGGCACGCGCCTGTAGTTTCAGGTACTCGGGAGGCTGAGGCAGGAGTATTGCTTGAACCCGGGAGGCGGAGATTGCGGTGTACCAAGATCATGCCGCTGCACTCCAGCCTGGGCGATACAGTGAGATTCCGTCTCAAAAAAAAAAAAAACAAAAACATAAATCATACACTCACATAAAGGAACAATAAGAATTAAAAGGGAAATATGTATATCCGTATTGATACAGAAAAACATCCATTATATATTTTTAAAATACATATATATACATACACACATGTACTCACAGATTTGTAAGGATTTACACCAAATAAAATAAAATACAATAAAACTGACAGCTGGTGTTAACAGTTGTTCTCCATACAAAAGAGAGATGTGCCCTTTATTCTTTTTGCTCATCTGCAATTACTTAACTGAATGGGGGGAGAAGTTTTTTGTTATTTTTTTTAAAAGTCAGCTATATAATGACTGGATACTTTTTTTTTTTTTTTTTTTTAAACAACTTTATGACTACCATACTTTAAAAATCTGGGTTTCACTACCGTCTACACAGAAATTTGCAAATCTGGCTCCACACAAGTCAACCAGTAAGCTATTTAAAACTAATATAGATTGCTTACCGACTACAATGATTCTGAGGTCTAGGGAAGGGCCAAGAAAGTTATAGTTCTACCAAGTTCTCTAAATGATTCAGAAAAACAGAAACTTATTTGTGGGTAAACTCTGAAGAGTGTAACTTTTGGATCGAAAAATAATATTAAATTTGGAAAGAGCTGATGATTTTTTTGTTTGTTTTGTTTTGAGACAGTCTCGCTGTCACCCAGGCTGGAGTGCAGTGGCGTGATCTCAGCTCACTGCAGCCCCAGCCTCCCGAATTCAAGCAATTCTCCTGCCTCAGCCTCCCGAGGAGCTGTGACTACAGGCGCGCACCACCATGCCCAGCTAATTTTTGTATTTTTAGGAGAGACGAGGTTTCACCATGTTGGCCAGGATGGTCTTGATCTCCTGACCTCATGATCCACCTGCCTCCGCCTCCCAAAGCGCTGGGATTACAGGCGTCAGTCACTGTACATGGCCAATGCTGACAATTTCTCTCTAGAAAAGTTGCACTAGTCATCTGGCAGACACTTTTAGTTGCCTACTGAATATCCCTTCTCACTATTTTAGTAATTTCCTTACTAATAAAAGACTGATTTCATTCAAAGCAGCAATATACTTAATCTCATGTAAGTGACCATAAAACTGAAAAGAACATCTGCTGCAGAGATCTGAGAAAGCTTCTGCTTTTTTGATAAAAAGGGACAATCACAACTAGTATGGTTCTTTCTTCTACCAATTTATTCTTACCTTGGATTTGACCATATCTGAAACAATTCATGTCTATGAAGTAGTCTATAAGAGATTAAGAATATTAAGAAATACCAGCCGTGACATCATCAAGCTGCTAACAAAATGCCACCTTTCTATTGTGTGAGGAAATAAATTTCTATTTGTTTAAACTACTATCAATATACAAATTTTCTATTACTCTGAGACAAAATGAATTCCTAACCAATTAAGTCATCAACAGCGCAGGAGACTGTCCACTGCTTTATATCCCCGTCAACAATAGGTATCATTTGCTCATCTAATTTTTTTTAACAAAGTAGCACCTCACTTTGATTTTCATTTCCTTAACTAGGAGTGAAGTAAAATTTTTATTTCTTTTTTTCATAAATGCCTTTTCACATCTTTTGTCCATATTTTCTGTTCATTACTAATTTTTTTCTTATTGGTTTGTATACGTTCTTCATAAACTATGAAAGTCAGATCTTTGCAAAATACATTGTAAAATATTATTATGAGTTCGTCATATTAGTTTTACATTTGGGGGCGTGTGTCTATGTGTGACTCTTTAAAATTGTCACACAGATACAAAACCCAGATTTTAAAACATTTCCATCATTTCAAAATGTAGCATGGCCAGGCAAGGTGGCTCACGCCTATAATCCCAACACTCTGGGAAGCCAAGGTGGGTGGATCGCTTGAAGCCAGATGTTCCAGACCAGCCTGGGCAACAGAGTGAGATTCCATCACTACAAAAAAATGTAAAAGTTAGCTGGTGCAGTGGTGTGTGCCTATAGTCCTAGCTACTGAGGAGACTGGGGTGGGAGAATCACTTGATCACCCAGTAGTTCAAGGCTGCAGTGAGCTACAATCACACCACTGTACTCCAGCCAGGGAGACAGAGCAAGATTCTATTAAAAACAAGGAAAAAATAAAAAGAAAGACCAAAACAGTATGAAACTATTTTTTTCCTAATAATAAATTTTAAATGTTAAAAGACCTTCTGAGTCTGAATGTCATTGAAAGAATCAGCTATAATCAGGTAAATCTAGGGAATACACAAAAACATGAAAGGAAAAAATGGGACATGTGGGGATAGGGGAAGGGGACAACAAAATTTCAATGCCTGGCTGGTCACAGTGGCTCACGCCTGTAATCCCAGCACTTTGGGAGGCTGAGGCGGGCGGATCACAAGGTCAGGAGATTGAGACCATCCTGGCTAACACAGTGAAACCCTGTCTCTACTAAAAATACGAAAAATTAGCCAGGTGTGGTGGTGGGCACCTGTAGTCCCAGCAACTCAGAAGACTGAGGCAGGAGAATGGCATGAACCCGGGAGGCGGAGCTTGCAGTGAGCTGAGATCACCTCACGTACTCCAGCCTGGGCCAGAGTGAAACTCCGTCTCAAAAAAATGTCAATGCCTGATGGATTTCCAGCACTATATTACATTCCTTGTAGTGACGTGTAAGTGTAAGATAAGGCCCTTACTCACTAAGGTCTATTAACCAGGTAGAGAAAGAGCTAACACACAACACACACACACACACACACACATTTGGAGATAAACTCTCAAATGAAACAAAGTGAAAGATTAGAAAAAAAATCATTTGAAAACGATAGCAATCTATAGATGAAAACCTCCGTGAAATATAATTAACTTTGAAAAATCATGGAATAATAGAAAAAGAATGGCAAAATATTCTAGAATGTGGAACAACCCATTAAACAACTCTCCTAGACAGTAGGCAAGGTAGAAATCCTAGACAGTAGACAAGGTAGAAATGATGACTGAAAAGATAAGAGACAGAATGACCAGAATGAAGAGGTTGGTATTGAGAAGTAGAAGGATAAAAGCAGAGTAAGTAGCTTGGAGCCATACTATGGACACAAGAATTTGAGAAGAAATTACACAAAAAGCAAATCTAGCCAATGCATAATAAAAGAGAATCCAAAGTATTAGACTATCAGAAAAAATACGTTCCCTTCTAGTTGAATGAATGATTAATGTCATCAACTTTTCCAAGTTTAATCACTTCAGACCCTAGGAAAAGGCAAAGTAACTTGTAAATTTATTTTGCTCTTTTTCCCCCTTCCTTTAAAGAAAAAGATACGTTTGAAGATTAATTTTCCAAATGCAAATTAGTCACCAATTTTTGGTTTTATATTTCGGAGCTCAGTTTAAAAACAAAATACAAAAAAGACTGTAGGCTGATACCTTCTGAGTCATTAACTAGCTACCCTAATTTCATACTTAAGTGAGACGTAAGGGTTTCTTCTGGAATCAGCAAATTTACCACACCCCTGCATCTTCACAGCCTGTCAATTACTCCACACCCTGCAATCACAGTGTTGTAAAAAGATTTAAGAACATCAACCTTATGCTTATAGAGATCATTTTGATGATTACTTCATAAATCACAGAGCCAAAAGAATACACTAAAGTTATTTTTTAATGAGTTACTCCAACATATTATTTACATGTCAGTTATTACCAGTTTATTCTTAAAAACAACCAGTAACTTTCAACTAGCAACATAAAATGGGAAAGGGTACAGAATAGCTATCAAAAGAAATAAATAAAATGGACCAGGTGTAGTGGCTCCTGTCTGTAATCTCAGCACTTTGGGAGGCCAAGCAGGCAGATCACCCATGAGTTCCAGACCAGCCTAGGCAACATGGCAAAAACCATTCTCTACAAAAAATCCAAAAATTAGCCGGAGGCTGAAATAGGAGGATTGCTTGAGCCTGGGGAGTCAAGGCTGAAGTGAGCTGTGATTGTGCCACTGCACTCCAGCCTGGGTGACAGAGCCAGACCTGTGAAACCCCGTCTCTACTAAAAATACAAAAAACTAGCCGGGCGTGGTGGCGGGCGCCTGTAGTCTCAGCTACTTGGGAGGCTGAGGCGGGAGAATGGCGTGAACCCGGGAGGCGGAGCTTGCAGTGAGCCGAGATCACGCCACTGCACTCCAGCCTGGGAGACACAGCGAGACTCCGTCTCAAAAAAAAAAAAAAAAAAAAAAAAGAAAGAAAGAAATCAAGTGTGATACTGACATAAAAACAGCCAAATAGACCAGTGGAATAGAGAACCCATAAATAAACTCCCTTGTCAAATGGCTCTCAACAAAGTGCTAAGACTGCTCAATGAGGAAGGGATCGTCCCTTCAAATGGTGCTTGGAAAACTGGACATCCAAGTGCAGAAGAATGAAGTCGGACCCTCGTCTTATACCACATGTAAAAATTAACTTCAAATGGAGTAAAGACCTAAATGTCAAACCTAAAACTATAAAACTCCTAGAAGTAAACGGAGGGAGAAGCTTAATGATACTGGATATGGCAGTGAACTCTTGGATAATGCCAAAAGCACAGGCAAACAAAAGCAAAAACAGACAAATAGGGCTACATCAAATTTAAAAGCTTTTGTGCATCAAAGGACACAATCAGTGGAGTGAAAAGGCAACCTAGAGAATGGGAGAAAATATTTGCATATCGTATCTCTAATAAGGGGCTAAGTAATCATTTCTCCACTGTATCAGTAATTTTCAAACTGTAGACTGCTTCAGACCAGTTTCTTGAACCTTTCTTCAGACGGAAAATAGAATAGAAAAAAAAATTTAGCACAGTGCTTTGCATAGTAAGAGCATATTGTTTTATGACACTTTAAATGTAATACACATACACGTGTAATTCAACTACTGTATATTGAGTTGACTGGCACACACAGACACTCATTATTTCTGAAGAATCAATGAAAGCATGTCATCTGCACTGCTATAACTTCAATTACTAGTTATTAATGATAATATGAGATGCTATTTATTGAGCAAATATTTTGTTAAATCCTACTTTCCTTTTTAAGGATGACAAAACCAAAATGCATTAAGGTTAAATAACTTGTCTAAATGTATACGAATCATAAGAAATAGAGCCAAGATTCAACCTCATCCTAACACCAAAACTCTTGCCTCTTCTCTATTAACTCGTACAGCTCAGACATTCTATTTCTGTTGAGTTTTGCTTTCTGTTTTTTCCAATTCCGCTCCTTTCAGCTTAGGAATCTTAGTATATGAAGTTTCTTCTACCTGAATGCCTCATCCCTTTACCCGACACCACACTCTGACTCAGTGCCTTCAAACTAACTAAAGCCTAATCCTCTGGGCATAGTTTGCTTTTTAATTTTTTTTTTAAACAATTGCTCAGAGAGTAGTTGTTTTCATAATTAATCCAAAATTGTCTAAGAAATGCCAAAATCATAGTGGGCAAAGTTTAACACCACTTCCCGAAAAGTGTTCTCGTATCTCCCAAATAAGTTAGGCTGCCCCCAATCATGCCCTGACAGCATTCTTTTTCTCCATAGCACATAACACGTTTGTGATACTTGTTCAATGTGTATGTTCTCTACCAGATTACACATTTCTTGACAGTAAGGACCAGATCTACCAATACACACAGATACAGTACACCTGGAGGCCTAGTATACACTCAATTCATTGAACAATAAACAAGTAACATTAGTCTTCAGTCACCCATACTAAAACCCAGTATATTGCTTTCATGACCAAATGGGAAGTGATAAGTGCTTGGGCTTTAGAGGCCAAAAGAACAGACTTCTGGCTACTCATTAGGGAACTCTGAGCCAATTACTTAACCTCTGTAAGCCTCATTCACAAAATAATCAAACATAACTTGGTATAAAAATGAACGATCCCCTACCCCACAATGTATACAATTATGATCTGTCAATCAAAAATAATAATACACTCTGGGCCACGTGTCCAGTGGCTCACACCTGTAATCCCAGCACTTTGGGAAGTCGAGGTGAGAGGACTGCTTGAGTCCAGGAGTTCAAGACCAGTCTGGGCAACACAGGGAAACGCCGTCTCTACAAAAAAATTTAAAAACTAGCTGGATGTGGTGGCACGTGCCTGTAGTCCCAGCAACTTGGGAAGCTGAGGCAGGAGGATCACCTGAGCCCTCGGAGGTGGAGGTTGCAGTGAGCTGACCATGCACTTCAACCTGGGTGACAGAGTGGGATAATACACCTTAAAAAAATTAACTATCTTCTTCTTTCCATTCACACTACTAGTGTTATAATTTAAGTATTTATTTTCTCCCCTCTGGATCAATGTTTTTCAAACTGCAGATTGCTTCAAACCAGCTTCTCATTTTGTAAATGTAGAAAAATATATATGCCAGAGTGCATGCACACCTTAACGGCATAATGTTGAAGTACACACAAGTGAACTGTTTATTGAGTTAGTATGTCCATATACATCTTATTGTGGGCTGCAGGAAAAAAAAAAAAAAATTGAGAAACACTGCTGCACTACTGCAAACTAATATTACTAGAATATTAAATTCCCTGATCACAGCTCAACAGGAGTAAAAGGAAAAAAAAATTAAATGACAATGAGGCCTTGTCAGTTTTGTTCACTGCTGTCCCCCTAGAACCTAAAATAATACTTGCTGTGTAACAGCACAATATCTCTGAATGATCTAGTCCCAACTTAACTTTCCAAAAATATTAATCTTACAATACTCCTCCTCATTGCCATTCCCAGAGCCCCTTAGATTCTTCCTTTCTGAGCCTTGACACAAGCTGTTCCCTCAGACTAATAAAAGTCTTCCCTTTTTCAACTCACCAAACCAGTCGATTCCTTTTCACTTTATTATATTATTATATATTTATTATTATTATTTTTACAATTTATTATAAAATCATATGATAGGCACAAAGGACACGAGTATAAAATGAAACATAAAGAGAATATGCAATATATAAAAAAATACATTTATCATACCTTTCACTTTTAGTATAGTTATGACATACATTAAATATTTCAGTGACAATTATGCAATCTTAAAATTTAAAAGGTCTTTTGGAGGATGACTTCAATTACCAACACTTAATTAAAAATGGGACATTTGGGCCGAGCATGGTGGCTCACGCCTGTAATCCCAGCACTTTGGGAGGCCGAGGCAGGCGGATCACCTGAAGTCAGGAGTTCGAGACGAGCCTGGCTAACATGGTGAAACCCCATTTCTACTAAAACTATAAAAAATTAAACGGGCGTGGTGGCGCGCATCTGTAATCGCAGCCTGAGGCAGGAGAATCACCTGAACCCAGGAGGCGGAGGTGGCAGTGAGCCGATCACGCCATTGTGCTCCAGCTTGGGCAACAAGAGTGAAACGCTGTCTTTTGACCTAATACCTTATTTTTTTTATTCTCTGTATGCTTCTTATTCCTGTAGAGGTACTTAAAAATTATACCATTGACTATTCTTTTTCATAAACAGAGCAATACATAAAAATCCGAAGTCATCACTAAAGACTGAAAGGAGTTTTGGGTAGAGCAAAACAAGTAGCTTTGCAATACACAAATCTCATCCACAAATAAGGGAATCTGGAGATGTGGGATGTAAGCAGAAAAGAGACTATCATAACCACTGGTTTTGGCAGCTGTTTTCAGGGGCTAAGTAGTCATAGGCTGACTTTTTAAGGTCTCGACATATTAAACACTGTGTTCTAGAAACTAGATTTTGTATATGCATTTACATAAATGTCTACACCATCTTCGGCTTTTTGGAAAACGTACCATTTGGCTGGAACTATACTACTTTCTTCCTCTTTTGGCTATTTTTAAATTTTTTTAAAGCCCTATCTTCCATGAAGATTTGTTAAAACATACCACGAAAACAGCACATACAATTTTTATCATTTGACTTTTAAACATCTTCTTATTCAAGATACACAAGTAAAAATACTGAGACTTTAAACAAATAGTGACTCATAACCACCTATTAGCCATCTATGCTCAACTCCTACCTCAGAGTTCACAATCTAAATACTAGTCTTCTTTAACAGAACTCCCTTCCATCACTTTATCCCTGCTAGACAGTGAACAGTGGAAAGTTCCAACTTTTGCAACTCCAGAATGAGGTTATAAATCTAGAGGGAGGAGGAAAACCTGACAGTAAACGCTTGTTCTTTTCACTCCATTCAAGCTCCCATAGAGCCTAAAACACTTAAGTTCCAACATGAGTTTCATACTTCCCTGTCCGAAATTTGATTTCTCAAGCCTCACGCTTTCCAGCTGTAGCAAAGTTTATTTCTGAACAGATTAAATCAGTTGGTAAATAATCTGAAGTCCTCAAACAGAAGGCCATATGAATATCAAACGAAAAAAATAATATTTGAATCGGCATAAATTTACATGGTATTATGGCATCATCACTAATACACTGAGCAGTATTATTTATTAACTTCAAGAATTAATTAACTTAAAGATGTGATTTTGGAGAAAAACACCAGTGGTGGTCTCTGATTACCAAAGTTAAATATTCTTAAGCAGATTCCCTGAAAAAATCCTACCAGGATCTCTGATGTCTGTTTTCTCTGTTCTAAAGTATCCTGCCAAAAGCTTTGGGTGCCGTGACTTAGGGTCGCAAAAGTGTTGCTTATGTAGTTAGAAGGCAGAACGTGCCCTACAAGGCGCTCACATGCCTTAGTAATAGAACGTATATTATCTTCCCAATCCTCTGGCGGCTGCGAATGTGCTCCTTCCACTTCCAGCCATCCCAGCTGTGTTCCAGCTCCGGGGGAAGCAAGGGCTTTAGAATTACCCGCAAATATCTTCCTAAATCCAGGCGAAGGAGGCCCACACTTCCCCACCCTACCTAATGCAGCCCTCAAGTGAAACGTTTGGTCTAAAAAAAAATACCTTGCACCGCTCCACCCAACAGGTGGGAAGGAGAAAGGAATGGACAACTGGCCGCTGAGTCCGAGCCAGGCCTCAAACAGGGCGGGAGAGGGAGGCCGCGGCCACAGCGCGGCCTGAAACCGGGCAGGCCCTTTTCAGTCCCAAGTACCACCCTCCGCCCCCAGCTAATTTCAAGGAACCCGCCCCAGCAGACCTTATAATGGATGCTACTCGATGCCATGAGCCGAAGACTGTGACGACCTAGCCGAAGATGGCACTTCACCGCCTCCGTCCCCACAGCCACCACAGCAGCCGCCACCCGCGCCACGGTCGCCTGGTCCAGGGCACGATGCGCATGCGTCGGTGTCTCGGGAGGCGAAAAAGTCACGTGGGTTCGCAGCGCGCAGGCCTGGCCCTCCCAGGGATCCTGGCTGCCCCTGCGGCCCCAGCCCCGCCCACGCAGCCCCGCCCCACCGCCAGCGAGGGCGGGGACCGCTGCTCCTACCTGCTTTTCCCTCCATAGAGACTTCTTCCCAAAGGAAAGGAGGGTGTTTAGGGCCTTTCACTCGCCTGATCTTAAACACAGCGCCGTGACCCCTCCCCTCCAAAAACGGCAAAATGTCATTTTGGGGGTCAAATCTAAGGCTTTCCCAACAATTGTTCAAGCTTTCACACTAAAACATTTACCTAAAAACGGACAGAAATTCAGCCTTAAACCCACAAATCTCACGATGCTATGGACCTTGGGCTCACTCAGGTTTCCTGAAAACTAAACAATCGTGGACTTAGGGGTTTGGAGAACGGGCTATTGTTAAAGAAAAAAGTATTTAGTGACACTTGTTAAAGCACAAAAAGGAGGACTTTATTCAGGACCATCGCAATAGGTATGGGGACCACTGACTGCAACGGAGACTCGCAGTGGGGAAAGAGATATTGGGCTCAACTCCCCATACAGCATGGGCAAGTGGAGATTTATAACCAAGGAGCAGACGTAAGTGAATGGAAAATTACTAAGAGGAAACATCAGGGTAAGGGGGATTTTGGCTAAACCCACCTAATAGGATTTTTGCTGAAGACAGGCCAAGATGATGAGGCATCACCTGGGAGATGGTGGAGACTGAAGAACCTGATCAGATAATGAGGATGATCAGCTATCAAGGATAGGGGTTTATTGCTAATCTGACTTAGCAAAGTTCTTTGCTTAAACTGGATTTTACAAAGAAAGTGTACAGAAGAGCCTAGCAGAAGATTCAGAAACCTGACTAAAGTTGGCCAAGCAAAAAAAAAATATATATATATAGAGAGAGAGAGAGAGAGAGAGAGGGATACGTTATCCTCTGGACAAATTGAGGAGGACGGTGCGTTGACAATCTTAGCAGTCCTCTTCAGTTGTACCGCCATCTCCACTTTAACAAAAAACAAACTTCTTTCCAATCTGGCCTCTCTCCCTTTAAGATTCTGTTACAATTGTGCCCCTGCATTCACCCATCACTTACCATTTAATCTCTTGTTCAAGGTGCAGTATTATTACTACTGGGCTCCAAGTTCCTCATCTGGAATCTGTCGCCTCTGCAAATAATTATTTACAAGATGATGTTTCTTGTTACAACGCTGGTTAATCATAAATCCTCTCACCAGCACCTTTACTTCCAAATACCAAATTAGATCTTTTTTTCTACCTTTTACTTGCATCACACTGCACCTAGTAGTACCAAGTAGTAGCTTTCCTTTTGCATTTGCCTCTTCTACTCTCCAAGCTACCTTTTTTTGGATTCTCTGACAGTGTGGCCATGGTTTTGTTTTTGTTTTTGTTTTTTTTAACAGGTTTAAACAGCAGCTTTTAAATGTTTACTATGGGAAGAATAGTCAAGGGAGTGGTGCGTTGGGAAGACAGACCAGAGTTTGCTGCTGGCACTGTTACACAGTGACTGTTTGGCATGACCTTCACTCCTTTTCTTTGGTCTTTCTAAAGTAGCCTCAACTTCTTTATCAGTAAATAAGATTATCTCTGAGATGTCATTCACTCAAATAGCCATTTTGTAAAAATCTACTTGCATCTTCAACTTTATTCACTGTGGATTCATTGTTTTCCTTTATCTAGTTTTTACATTCTACTTTTCAAGCCAGTGCTATTGCTCTCACTCCCCTGCCTAAAAACCTCCACTGGTTTTCTCCTCCACGTTTTTTTTTTTTGTTTTTTGTTTTTTTTTTTTTAAAGAAATCCTAAACTTTTAGAATGGAAAATAGTGTTTTCATAATCATGCCAGGCTTCTCACTATTTCTGCCTCCCGGTAACTCCACAGAACCTACTGTTCCCACAGCCCTTTTATGTGTCAAAACCTTTAAGTGGGGTCTTCTCTTTACCTGAAATGTGATCCCCACTGCTAGAAACATACATTATCTTAAAAACTGATTTAGCTGGCAGGATGCAGTGGCTCATGCCTGTAATCTCAGCACTTTGGGAGGCCGAGGCAGGCAGATCAGGAGGTCAACAGTTCGAGACCAGCCTGACCAACGTGGTGAAACCCCATCTCTACTAAAAATACAAAAATTAGCTGGGTATGGGGGCGCACACCTGTAATCCCATCTACTCAGGAGGCTGAGGCAGGAGAATCAATTGAACCTGGGAGGCAGAGGTTGCAGTGAGCCAAGATCGTGGCACTATACTCCAGCCCCGGAGACAGAGTGAGACTCCATCTCAAAACAAAAACAAAAAACAACAAAAAAAATTGATTTAGCCTTAGTTGACTTTTTAGAAATTGTGTATCACAATTATAAGCTTTGGGAAGAAAAAAGATATTATACCAAATACTGTAGTTTAGAGGGTAGTGGGTTCTAAAAAAAACAATATTTAAAGTCATGTGATCTCAGAAACAGAACAAAGAAGTCAGACAAATGGGAAATGATATCATTTATTCATGTATTTCTTCCATTTGCCCCTCCAGATCAACTGTCTGTCCTTATCCACCCTGCTCCATTCTTTGGAGATTGACCCTTATAGACCATATCGATAAGTTCTCTTGCTTCCTGGTTTCTGGTTGAGTATGGCCAAGAGAAAGTCCTGGCAGAATGGAATTGAGGAGTGAGGTCACGGTATTTATTCCTCCAGCTCCCTCCATGTGGGTGATCTCAGCTCTGATCCAGGTAACCCTCTTCATATAACTTCATTCTAGGTTCCAGGTTTCCCTAAGCCCTGCCTTTATAAATACTCCCTTATTAACAACTTCCCAAATTATGCCAGTTTTGATTTGCCATCTATTTCCTTTTGGGTCCTAATTGATATAAGAGCAAAATGTATCTTGTGATACCCAGTGTTAATCACAATTTCTGAGCTGTTCAGTATGATTCCTGTTTATTCTTTTCAAAACGTTAACATGCCATGAAAAACTGCATAAAATACCTCGTGGATCATTTAATTTACAGAATATATTGCTCTAGGGAATGAAATTTGTTTACATTATAAATAAACCGTCACTAAATAAATTGTGGTGGCTCTTCTGTTGGAAACATTCAGACTCCTGTATTTAGTGTTTCTCCTTACTGGTAAAGCAAGTAAACTTAAAACTGTAGCTCCAGGAAATTTAAATCCAAACATAACATGAAGCTTCTTTCCTCTTTACTACTTCATCTTTCAAATTTAGCTCAAATGGTATTAATATCTCCTCAATTCAGTCTTCCTGAGAGTTATCAATGTTACTCCTGTTTCCAGATAACCTTAAAGAAGAGCACTATAATAATAGCACTCTGCACATTCCTCTTATTCCCTCAGAGACTTATGGCTACTTGTTAGGGTACCTTCATACCAGGAAACAGAAAACATGCTGGCTTCTTGGAATTTATTAAACACTGGACCTGAATTAAAACCAATTCCTGGGTCATAGAATGCCACTGTGGTTCATCAGACAGAGTGGGTCTTATGGAATGTGGCAGATATTGTAGGTCGACTCAGTCGTATCCATGCCCACTATCTTCTCTATTATCTTCCTGTGCTATTGAGACTGGGAAATGAAATACTCAATTTCCTAGCCTCTTTTGAACCTAAGGGTGGCCAATGAGATGTAGGTAGAAGTACATAGGAAGAGTCTTCTTCCCTAAATAAAAAAGCAAAGCCTCACTAGAGAAACACCTGTGCTTGTTATCCCTTTTACTTTTTTTTCTGTCTGAAGCACAATTATGATATTTGGAGAGGAAGCTGCCATCTTATAATCAGCTCTGATATCATCGAGCCATTGGCACAATGCTTAGCAGTGACATACTTCTACACTTCTTGTAGTATGAGACAAATGACATACCAATTGGTTTAAGCTACTGTTAGTTAGGTTTGCTATTCAGTCAAAAGCATTCCAACTGATACAACAGCTTTAGAAGCTATAATAAAACTTAGAGAACCTTTCTTATCCAATATCTCTTATGAAAACATGAAACAAAGGGCAACACAATTCCTTGAGGGAATCATAGAGATGAGTGCCTCAAAGTCTTGATCAAGTGTTCATCAATGGATGAATGAATAAAGAAAATTCAGTATATAGACACTGTGAAATACTATTCAGTCTTAAAAAAGGAAATCCTGTCATTTGCAACAATAGGAATAAATCTGGAGGACATTATGTTAAGTGAAACAAGCCAGGCACAGAAAGAAAAAATAATACATGATCTCACTTATATGTGGAATCTAAGAAAGTTGAACTCGAAGAAGTAGAAAATAGGATGGTGGTTTGCAGGAGCTGGCAGGCTTAGGGTGGGGAAATGGAAAAGAGGTTGGTCAAAGGGTCCAAAGTTTCCTTTAGAAAGGAAGAATTATGGCCGGGCAAGGTGGATCATGTCTGTAATCTCAGCACTTTTGGTAGCCTGAGGTGGGAGGATCCCTTGAGTTCAAGTCCAACCTGAGCAACATAGCAAGATCCCATCTCTAAGACTATTTAAAAAAAAAAAAAAAAAAAAAAAAAAAGAAGGCCAGGCGTGGTAGCTCAAGCCTCTAATCTCAGCAATTTGGCAGGCTGAGGTGGGCAGATCACCTGAGGTCAGGAGTTCGAGATAGCCCGGCCAACATGGTGAAATCCCATCTCTACTAAAAATACAAAAACTTAGCCAGGTGTGGTGGCACATGCCTGTAGTCCCAGCTACTTGGGCTGAGGCAAGAGAATCACTTGAACCCAGAGGCAGAGATTTCAGTGAGCCGAGATCGTGCCACTGCACTCCAGCCTGGGTGACAGAGTGAGACTCTGTCTCAAAAACTAATTAAAAAATAAAATAAATAAATAAAAGAGGAGTAAGTTCTGAAAACCTACTGTATAACAAGATGACTATAGTTTATAATAACGTGTATTTGAAAATTGCTATGAGAGTGGAATTTAATGTGATCACCACAAAAAAAAAAAGTTAAGTCTGTAAGGTGATGGATATGTTAATTAACTTAGTGATCCACAATGTATAAAAACATTAAGTTGTACCTCATAAATATACACAATAAAATAATTCCTTTTTGCTCATGCCAGTTGGGTCTTCCTTCCGTTGGGAATGTTAACTTTACATAGCATTTGAGGTTTACAAATGCTTTTTTTTTTTTCTTGAGACGGAGTCTTGCTCTTGTCACCCAGGCTGCAGCGCAATGGCACGGTCTCGGCTCACTGCAACCTCCGCCTCCTGGGTTCAAGCGATTCTCTTGCCTCAGTCTCCGCAGTAGCTGGGATTACAGGCGTCCACCACCATACCTGGCTAATTTTTGTATTTTTAGTAGAGATGGGGTTTCGCCATGTTGCCCAGGCTCGTCTCAAACTCCTGACCTCAGGTGATCTGCCCACCTAGGCCTCCCAAAGTGTTGGGATTACAGGCATGAGCCACCACACTCGGCCCTACAAATGCTTTCTTATACATAATCCCTTTTAAATTTTGGACTTTGCAATAACCCCCGGATGTATGTAAGGTTTAGCAGGTAATTATAAAACTGGGTTCCCAGATTCATGCTTTCTGAATCAAAGTCTTATGCTCTTTATCTGAATAATACTTGCCTCCCTCGGTCATCTCCCTTTGAGTCACATCACTCTCCCTTAGCACTTTTGTGATGTTCACTACTCTCTTCTTTGCTACATATTTTTTTCTCTCCAAATTACCTTTCAGATTCTCTTCAGATTATCTTCACTTATTGTAATTTAAATTTTACTATAAGCAATGTCTTGTTCATTTCTGAAAAACTAGAAATTACACTGAAAAAGAATTACACTGAAAAAAAGAGTACACTGAAAAAAAATTAAAATAACTTCACTGCCCACAGATTACCACCATTAAGATGTCGGTGTATATATACTACTTCCGTTTTCTATGTGCACATATATTGATGGAGATACTGTACTTATTTTGTAGTCACACTTTTCCTTTAACATACTGTGAACATTGTCCTGTGATTAGTATTTGGCATCATTTTTAATGTATTCCATTGGGTAAATACATCATTTAACATTTTATTTTTTTGTTGCATTGCTGGGTGACGTTAGACTTTTATAATTATCATTGCTAGTAAACAACATTCCTTTATTCCAATTAAATGCATTTGTTTATTCAGGCCTTCAGCTTTTCTTTAGTTATTTCAATCAGTGATCAGTCTCTCATTCTTTGTTGACTAAACGGTTCTTGATAAAAGTGCTAGACTTCTGAGTGCTCACTATCAAGAAGTTACTAAAATACAGAAACTCTTTAGGCTTGAGACTCTTGTTACATTAATGGCTATTTTCTTTGTAATAAAAGGTAGCTCACATATTATGTAAAATAAAGCTGCCACATTATTAGTAATGATTATAGTTACTGTACTATTTTTCTCCCTAGACTGATCAGAATATTGTATTTTCAATGCAAAATTCAAACTAAGGAATAATTAGGCTTATACATGAAGTAATGGTCTTCTTTTTCCTTTAAAATCTAAAATCTACCTTCAATATCTCTAACAATCTATTGATGCAAATTTAGCTAGCACAAGTGCAATGATACAAAGGCAGGAGTCATAATTAATAAAACTTAAAATCTGTAACTATTGTATCAATGATGCATATCAAGTAGGGTTGAAGCAAAATGTAATGATGATTTCAGAGTTTACAACTGAGATCAAACGAGTCTAAGAGAGGCCTATTTTTCTATGGCCTGAGCTAAGAATATTTATTTTTACACTTTTTAAGTGTAAAAAATAGGCCGGGTGGCCAGGCTCGGTGGCTCACTCTTGTAATCCCACCACTTTGGGAGGCAGAGGCGGGCGGATCACGAGATCAGGAGATCGAGACCATTCTGGCTAACACGGTGATACCCCGTCTCCACTGAAAATACAAAAAATTACCTGAGCGTGGTGGCGGGCGCCTATCGTCCCAGCTACTTGGGAGGCTGAGGCAGGAGAATGGCGTGAACCCGGGAGGCGGAGCTTGCAGTGAGGCGAGATCGCGCCACTGCACTCAGAGCGAGACTCCCTTTCAAAAAAAAAAGACCAGGCACGGTGGCTCACGCCTGTAATCCCAGCACTTTCAGAGGCTGAGGTGGGCAGATCACCTGAGGTCAGGAATTGGAGGCCAGCCTGGATAACATGGCGAAACCCCGTCTCTACTAAAAGTACAAAAATTAGCTGGGCGTGGTGACGGGCGTCTGTAATCCCAGCTACTCAGGAGGATGAGGCAGGAGAATTTCCTGAACCTGGGAGGTGGAGGTTGACGTGAGCCGAGATCACGCCATTGCACTCCAGCCTGGGTGACAAGAGCAAGACTCCGCCTCAAAATAAATACATAAATAAATAAAATAAGGACTTACAAATCCAAAAATATTTACTCTATGGCCCTATACATAAAGTACACCAAACTAGAGGACTACAATAAAATACACTTAGAAGAAAATATAAGGTATTTTAAAAGTATATAATTATATAAAAGTTTATATAAATAGAAAAAGTAGCCAATTATCTACTTTTCTTCTAGTGTAGCTTAAAATAGAAGCAACCCTCTCACCTTTTTTTTTTTTTCTCAAAAGCTAAGGATACATTTTTTTAAATCATAATTTTAAAAACAGCCAGATACATTAGAAAACTGGTCAGTGACTCAGAAGTAAAAAAGAATGAACAGAATCATAGAATTTTAGAACAGGATAGGACCTTTAAAATCACCTAGTCTAGTTCTGACATTTTAGACATGAGGAAACTGAGGCCCAGACCTGGCAAGTGACTTTGTCCAAGGTCACACAGCTAATTTCCTACAAAGTTAGAATGGTTCCCAAGTCTATTTGTAGGTCAATAGTGATAGGTCAATATCATAAGTAGATCAAGTGAAAGTGATAGGTCAATACTACTATATATTTTTTTTCATTTTAACATGTATGGAAGTTGGAAAAATAGGACACTTCTCACACATCTACAGAAATAAATCCTTTTATTTGATAACATTCCTTTTCTTTTTAAAGATGCATACAGTACTTGTAAGCCCATGAATTCTGAAAAAAGCTATAGAAGACCTGGCACTATTTTTGAGAATTACACAACTGGGCAGCAAAACAACACCTTTATGAAGGTCAAAACATAAAGAAATAAAATTTAGTGTTTGCACACAAAAATGGGGTTACATTCGACACGTTTTTTTAAACGTGCATTTAAAATGTTTAATGTTTTCTAAAACTTTGGTTGTCATGCTTTATTATAACTTGTTAAATTTCACAATTATGTAAGATAATTAAACCCAAAAGGTAAGCTAATATATGACATTAACACAGCAGCAAAAGCAAGCTAATACTGCACAATCATATTAGTGGACTGATTCAGAAATACATGTTTTTCACAAATAATATACAAACTTAGTTTCTGATAACATAGTTCAATGACTTCCACTTTATAAAATAAGGCTGAGAAATGAGACATACCAGAACATGATTACATAATAAAAAGTATATTTTTAATTACAATTCTAATTGTACATACAGGGCAACAAATTGTAGCTTCTATAGAATAGTGCAAATGAGCAGGACTTTTTTCAAAAATATTAAAATTGAATTCATCCCATGTGACTCAGATTTCGTGAATTATTCATGAATGATATATTTTAGGTTTTTATGGGATGGATGTAAGTGGTAAGGTTGATATAGGACAGATGTGTACTCATAGGCTGCAAATAAAAATAGCCATTGACTTAATTTGCTGGATGTGAAGTGCAGGCACTGATAACATAACTTTTAGAAAGTTCCACTTGTCATCATGTAAACACTTTTGTTCATCATACAATATTTTATCAAAGATTCATAATTCATTTAAAATCGTCATATCGAGTAATTCCTCCAAACTCTTTTTGATATGTGGTGGTTGAGATGCAGCCTGATTTAACAGATTCTGACCCATCTGTGCAAAGAGTGCTTTTGATAATTTAGCTGTGGCTGTTCGTATATTTCCTCCAGCTCCAGGCAGAGAGCCACTATTTGTCATATTTCCTAAGAGATGCCATAAAACAACCAACACTTTCTGTTCTGTGGCATGCGGCTTCCTTTGATAAAGTTCCATAACAATATCTGAAACACAAAAATATAAAAAACAGTGAGGGTTTTTTCTTAATAAATAAGCCCAAGCTCTGCTAAATAAAAAGCAACTAAAATATACTAAGCTTCTTCCTTATGTCATTTGTCCTAAAAAGTTAGGCTTCTTTTCTTTTTTTCTTTTTTTTTTTTTTTTGAGATGGAGTCTCACTCTGTCGCCCAGGCTGGAGTGCAGTGGCGCAATCTTGGCTCACTGCAAGCTCCGCCTCCCAGGTTCACGCCATTCTCCTGCCTCAGCCTCCCAAGTAGCTGGGACAACAGGAGCCCGCCACCACGCCCGGCTAATTTTTTTTGTATATTTAGTAGAGACGGGGTTTCACCGGGTTAACCAGGATGGTCTCGATCTCCTGACCTCATAATCCACCCGCCTCGGCCTCGAAAGTGCTGGGATTACAGGCGTGAGCTACCGCGCCCGGCCAAAAGTTAGGCTTCTTAAAAGAAGCAATGTAAGAAACCTTTCTCTCAAAGATTGGGATCTTCAAGTATGGTATTAGAATCCCATATAGAACAATTAGTTCATGCAAAAGTGGTAAGGAGAGAAAATGAACCCAAATTCATCTTGATGTTTTCCAAATATAGTGAAACAGAAATGTACACAGTTTTAACCCATGGACCTTTTATCAAACATGATTTTGAAATAGCAGTTTTCTATAAGAACCAAATTTGATTTTAATGTATTTTTATTTTTCCCATATTATTTCTTTTTCTTTTTTTTTTTTTTTGAGATGGAGTCTCGATATGTCGCCCAGGCTGGAGTGCAGTGGCGCGATCTCGGCTCACTGCAAGCTCCGCCTCCCGGGCCGACGCCATTCTTCTGCCTCAGCCTCCTGAGTAGCTGGGACCACAGGCGCCCGCCTCCGCGCCCGGCTAATTTTTTGTATTTTTAGTAGAGACGGGGTTTCACCGTTTTAGCCAGGATGGTCTCGATCTCCTGACCTTGTGATCCACCCGCCTCTGCCTCCCAAAGTGCTGGGATTACAGACGTGAGCCACTGCGCCCGGCCATATTATTTCTACTAATGTAACCAAGTACCCTATTTTTAAGTGTTTTTTTCCTCCTCCTTTTGTGGCCCTTTGTATTAACGTTTTAGTAATGAAATAACAAATTTTGCTTTCCTTCTTTCTACTAGATACTCCTTTGTATTGCTAGCCTATCTAAGTATGTTTGCTTAGAAGTTCCAGAGACTGGGCTGGGTGCAGTGGCTCACGCCTGAAATTCTAGCACTTTGGGAGGGCGAGGTGGGTGGATCACTTGAGGTCAGAAGTTCAAGCCCATCCTGGCCAACATGGTGAAGCCCCATCTCTACTAAAAATAATAACAATAAAAAAAAAAACTAGCCAGGCGTGGTGGCAGGCACCTGTAGCCCCAGCTACTCAGGAGGCTGAGGCAGGAGAATCACTTGAACCCAGGAGGCAGAGGTTGCAGTTAGCCAATATTGCGCCACTGCACTCCAGCCTAGGCAACAAAGCGAGACTCCATCTCAAAAATTAAAAAAAAAAAAAAAAAAAAAAGTTCCAGAGACTCCATCTTGAGACAATTCAGGTACCTATAGAATTCTCCCTAACCAGGAGATTACTTCAAGGCTGTGGTGCCAATTTACAACCCAGTCCAGCCTGAGACAGCACTGGCCCATTCACCATATGGAGCAATAACTCAAGATAAGTCATAAGAACAAATCATGTAGAACTGTACTGCCTGGCCCACTGCATGCCCTCCATGCAAACCGTCTCCTTCTTAAACCCTAGCATTTTGCCTGAGAATTCTGAAGCAGTTTTGTTAAGGCAGGAGCCTGAACCACCTGCCAACTGCTAACTTTGGAAAATAAAGTCACTTTCCTTCCACCGTACCTCATCCTTGTTATTCAATTTTCCAAGTGGTGACTGGCTGAACCTGCATTTGGCTACACTAATAGGAAGACTGAACATTTACTGGAAAAAAAGGATAAAATTCTTTTGACAAAAATGTTTCAGGTAAAAGTCTTAAAAGGTTCTCTTGTGGATCATTACACAATTTATTTCTACTTTGTGGGTAGTTATATTAAGTTGGTAGCTATCTTAAAATTAAATTGAAATCGTTTATCAGTTTATCCTTAGTTAATAAAATATTTGTTTAGAAATTGTTACAAAGTATTTACCAGCAAGCTTTTCCGTCATATCCTGTTTTGCTTTTCCATTTAAAAACTGAGCTTTTGTGCAAAATGGCTGTAGAAGTAAGTAATTGTCTAAAAAAAAAGAACACAAAGACATATGTTTAAAGAGTAATGAGCTCCTAGTTACTTTCCATTACATAGCATTGAAAAGAAAAATAATCATTTCTAGGATGCAAATGTGTAACACTTTAAAAATCTACATAATCACTATTTAAAATTTTCTATAAAACTTTAACAGGCCAGGCATGGTCACTAGCACCTGTAATTCCAGCTACTTGGGAGGCTGACGTAAGAGGATCACTTGAGCCCAGGAGTCCAAGGCTGCATTGAGCTATGATTGCACCACTGCACCCCAACCTGGGTGACAGTGACGCTCTCTCTCTCAAAACCAACAAACCAAACAAAATCTTAACAGAGTAATATTCTTAAAGCAAATGAGAACTAAAAATACCTCACACAGTTTTAAAGGAGCTATCATGTGGTATTAAAAAAAAAAAAAAGACAAAAACAAAAACAAAAAACTGCCTGAATCTCCTAGGCATCTTATTTCAAATAATAGCATAGTTTTATCAAAAAACAGAAAAAGCACCTGGGTGTGGTGGCTCACGCCTGTAATCCCAGCACTTTGGGAGGCCAAGGTGGGAAGATCATGAGGTCAGGAGTTTGAGACCACCCTGGCCAACACGGTGAAACTCTGTCTCTATTAAAAATACAAAAATTAGCTGGGTGTGGTGGCATGTGCCTGTAATCCCAGCTACTTGGGAAGCTGAGGCAGGAGAATCACTTGAACCAGGGAGTCAGAGGTTGCAGTGAGGTGACATCATGCCATTGCACTCTAGCCTGGTGACAGAGTGAGACTCTGTCTCAACAACAACAACCAAAAAAAAAGAAAGAAAAAGAAAAAGAAAGAAAGAAAAAGAAAAAGGGAAGCAGTTTTTACATTTACTGAATTTTTTTTTAAAGTTTTAATTGTGAGGCCAGGCACGGTGGCTCAAGCCTGTAATCCCAGCACTTGGGGAGGCCGAGACGGGTGCATCACGAGGTCAGGAGATCGAGACCATCCTGGCTAACACGGTGAAACCCCGTCTCTACTAAAAAATACAAAAAAACTAGCCGGGCGAGGTGGCGGGTGCCTGTAGTCCCAGCTACTCAGGAGGCTGAGGCAGGAGAACGGTGTAAACCTGGGAGGCGGAGCTTGCAGTGAGCCGAGATTCGGCCGCTGCACTCCAGCCTGGGTGACAGAGTGAGACTCCGTCTCAAAAAAAAAAATAAAAAAAATAAAGCTTTAATTGTGAAATAATAATAGAAACACAGAAATTTACTAAGATTATATAGAGGTCCTGTGTACCTTCCACCTAAAGGTTTCATCTTAAATAACTACAATTAACCCTTGGACAACACAGGGGTTAGGGGAGCCAACCCCTGTACAGTTGAAAATCCGTGTTTAACTTTTCATACTCCCCAAACTGAAATACTAATAACTTACTGTTGATCAGAAACCTTACCAATAACATAAACTGTCAATTAACACATATTTTGGATGTTATATGTATTATATACTGGAATCTTACAATAAAGTAAGCTAGAGAAAAGAAAATATTAGGAAAGAGAAGAAAAATACATTTACAGTATTGTATTTGTCAATAATGCAAATTTATGTCATCTGTTTACAAGATTAGTCATCTATCTGAAGTGGTGGGCAACCACAGCTGCAAACCTCAAGCTACTCAGATATCAAGCAATTCAAATTCATCATGTCATGACTTTCCCCTGCTTATTGGGAGCACTTTCAGCATCACTAGTGGCACTTCATATAGGTCTGATGGTGTCACTCGAGGTTTACGGTATTACACTAAACCTGATGAAAAATACTTAAGAACCATTAATTTGCATATGTTGAACCATCTTTGCATCCCTGGGATAAATTCTACTTGGACATGACAAATAATCTTTCTTTTCTTTTTTTTTGAGATAGAGTCTCGCTCTGTCGCCCATGCCGGAGTGCAGTG
This sequence comes from Theropithecus gelada, assembly GCF_003255815.1. Lineage (NCBI taxonomy): Eukaryota > Metazoa > Chordata > Mammalia > Primates > Cercopithecidae > Theropithecus > Theropithecus gelada. The sequence goes on along the minus strand of NC_037675.1, from coordinate 46,503,827 downwards.
GCGTGATCTCAGCTCACTGCAAGCTCCGCCTCCCGGGTTCATGCCATTCTCCTGCCTCAGCCTCCCTAGTAGCTGGGACTACAGGCACCCGCCACCATGCCTGGCTAATTTTTCGTATTTTTAGTAGAGACGGGGTTTCACTGTGTTAGCCAGGATGGTCTCGATCTCCTGACCTCGTGATCTGCCCGCCTCAGCCTCCCAAAGTGCTGCGATTACAGGCGTGAGCCACCACGCCCGGTCAAATAATCTTTTTATACAAATTTGTTTCATGTTCCTAATAGTTTGTTCTTTTTTATTAAGTAGTATTTCATGGTATATTTAGATTTTAAAGAAACTGCCAAACCTAGAGTGGCTGTACCATTTTATTTACATTTTCACCAGCAGTGTATGAAATGTAGTTTCTCTGTAATCTTGTCAGCATTTTGCATTGTCACTATTTTTTATTTTGGCTGTTCTAATACTTGTGTGGTGATCATGGCCTTAACTTGCATATGCATTTCCCGGATGGCTAGTGATGTTGAACATCTTTTCACATGCTTATTTGGTCAGTCATATATCCTTCCTTATTTGCCATCCATATAGCCTCATGTTTTAAATATTTCCTCAGGTCTTTTGTCTATTTTTTTTTAATTTGAGTTTTTTTGATGTTGAGCTTTGAGATTTCTTTATATATTCTAGATATTAGCTGTCAGATACATGGTTTGAAAATATTTTTCCCAGTCTGCAGCTTGTCTCTTTATCTTTTTTTTTTTTTCTTTTTGAGACGGAGTCTCGCTCTGTTGCCCAGGCTGGAGTGCAGTGGCCGGATCTCAGCTCACTGCAAGCTCCGTCTCCCAGGTTTACGCCATTCTCCTGCCTCAGCCTCCCAAGTAGCTGGGACTACAGGCGCCTGCCACCTCGCCTGGCTAGTTTTTTGTATTTTTTAGTAGAGACGGGGTTTCACCATGTTAGCCAGGATGGTCTCAATCTCCTGACCTCGTGATCCACCCGTCTCGGCCTCCCAAAGTGCTGGGATTACAGGCTTGAGCCACCACGCCCGGCCTCTTTATCTATTCTTTAAAAAAAATTTAATTTTTTGATACGGAGTCACACTCTGTTGCCCAGGCTGCAGTGCAGTGGTACAACCTTGGCTCACTGCAACCTCCACCTCCTGGAGGTGGTTCAAGCAATTCTCCTGCCTCAGCTTCCAGAGTAGCTGGGATTACAGGCATGCGTCACCACACCCAGCTAATTTTTGTATTTTTAGTAGAGACGGTTTCACCATGTTGGCCAGGCTGGTCTTGCACTCCCAACCTCAGGTGATCTGCCCACCTTGGCCTCCCAAAAGGCTGAGATTATAGGATCATGCTCTTAGTGCTATATGTACAACTTTTCACCAAGTCCTAAGATTTTCTCATGTTATCTTGTAAAAGTTTTACATTTAAGTTGTACATTTAAATCTGTGATCCATTTTGAGTTAGTTTATTTATTATTATTTTCTTATTTTTATATTTTTTCTTTATTTTATTTCTGGATCATCTCATGCCAAATTATTGAGTTAGTTTTGTTAGCAGACTGAGGTTGAGGCAGAAAAAGAAATAAAATCAAAGATAAGGGAAAGTCAATTTAATGGAACAGAATTTAATCACTAAAAATAATTTTAAAACCATTGAGAAAATAGAAAGTTTTATGAGAATATTAAGTTTAAAAACCTGAATAACTAGGATTTCAGCATTACAAAAAAAGTACGGATGGAATCAGAAAACATGAAAAGAAAGTCAATTTGAGTGCTGAAGTAAGATTTCTTACCTACATGCTGACTCAGTGCCTGAACAACATTCGTAGCAGCAGCGTAGATGCCTGGATTCTTGGAATTCAGATTGTTATCCACTATTGCTGGAATTAGCATGTTGATTATAGGAGATAAGTGGTCTCTAAGTAGAGGAATCATTTTGTGCATTGTTTCCAGAGCCACCAGATTTACTTTACTATTAGAATCATGAAGTCGAGATTTAAAAGCATCAAAAATCTGAAAATAAATTGGTAAATCATTTAAAGTAAAATAATGTTTATAGCTATTGTATTTATAATTCTCTTGGCATGTCATAATATTTCTCCTACTTTACTCAGTTTAAATATATACACAACATCCTATTTTGCTTGAACTTAGATAACAGGAACTTTATAAAAATTGGGGTACTAAATCTAAGTGTCAAATCTTCTTGTAACGAAAGGAGAAGGCCTCAAAAATTGCCCCAAAAGACATCCTAATAAAAGCTGAAAAATATGGCTCAGTAGGCAGATGACTAATTGTAAATATGATAAACATCTTGTTTTCTGGAAGGTGCAGGTTAGCTTAGCTAACTCTAAGAACTTAAGAAAAGTTTTTATCTTTTTTCACACTAGAAGTAGACATGTCAGTTTTACTGTGGAGATCTAACCTAGTTTCAGTTTAGGTTTATTATGAAAATTTTAGATGCAATTTCAGAGTTAAATTTGTATTATTATCTCTTAACCTGGTAACTTTAACAATAATTCCTTGCTCTTCAGAATCCTTAACTTTAATAAACTCAAGATATAATAAAGTGAATGCTAAACAATCCTTTAATCATGTCAGGTAAGTAAAGAGCTACTCTATGAGCTGAGACTATTCACTAATAATTTCCAATACTTATTTGTTATTTTTCATGTTAAGAATAATCTTCCCAAGAGATTTATTTTTACTCAACAGATATCAGAAAATACAAGTTTCTGGCTCCCATGCCATGGTAATATGGTTCTTTTCTTCTGAAAGCTGAGACAATACCATGAGAAGTGAAGAGTAGTTATGGTATGTTTGCCAAGTATAATGCACATTACACAAACTTAAAATGAAATTTAATTAATAAATTACTACTAGAATTAACTGAACTAAATTCTGATGAAGCAAAAATAATCTATGCTGTGATACGATGAATATTAATTAATATTTCCCTTTATTTATTGTCTTCCTAAAGATAAGTACATAAGTCACTATACAGATATTTCTTTCTTTTTTTTTTTTCTTTGAGACGGAGTCTCGCTCTGTCACCGAGGCTGGAGTGCAGTGGCCGGATCTCAGCTCACTGCAAGCTCCGCCTCCCGGGTTTACGCCATTCTCCTGCCTCAGCCTCCCGAGTAGCTGGGACTACAGGCGCCCGCCACTTCGCCCGGCTAGTTTTTTGTATTTTTTTAGTAGAGACGGGGTTTCACCGTGTTAGCCAGGATGGCCTCGATCTCCTGACCTCGTGATCCGCCTGTCTCGGCCTCCCAAAGTGCTGGGATTACAGGCTTGAGCCACCGCGCCCAGCCTATACAGAGATTTCTAACCCATATAATGGAAAGTTTTAATATCTGTTCTAAAGCAATATCAAGTCTCTTATCTGTCTTTGCCTTTAAAAAAATATGTATTGATTAATTTAACATATATTTACTAAATGCCAGGTTCTGAGTGCTCTGAGAATATAGAAGTTTCAAGGCGCTTATCATCTTGTGGCAGGATTCAGACTAATAAATAGCTATCTTCTTACTTTGTTTCAAGGATTTTGACTTGTTCTAGTATGCTTTTAACCTAGCAAAACCCAGGCAATCTATTCTTTTCACTAAGCTTATTTTAACACTTTAGAATAATATACATATAATATGTAAATATATAATTTATTAATTAAATTCCATTTAAATTTGTGTAATTTGTATATATACAGTGAGAGGGTATATAAAACACTAAGATTTAGAGCAATTTTTTAAACTGATAAACTTCATTTGACATAGATTTCAAATGAAAATAATTTTTTTTTTCTTTTTTGTAGAGACAGGGTCTTACTATGTTGCCCAGGCTGGACTTGAACTTTGAACTCCTAGACTCAAGAGATCCTTCTACCTTGGCTTCCCAAAGTGCTGGGATTACAGGCATGAGCCACCATACCCGCCTTAAAATTAATTTTGACAAGTCCTTACCTTCACAATGTTTCCAACAACAAGGTCTTGATTATTTTCAGTATCTGATAAAAGCTGCTTAATCCCATTAATACGATCACGAAAGTCTTTTGCATTTAATAAACCAGTTATGACTTTAAGGTACTCAGCACTTTCTAAGGAATTACGAGGGACTGATTTTCTGGTGACTTCACGAACTTCAGTTACCTCTCTAAAGTGAAAGAAAGGTGAATGTAATTTCATTTGTACTTTCCTATAAAAACTATTATACAAACATAATTTTAAAATCTCACTATGAATTCATTTTCCAAAATGCATAAAATGACCTAACCCATAGCCAAACTATCTGTGTTGGGAGTCCCCAGGATCTCCCCTGGATTTGGATATTTGCTAGGAAGACTCACAAGAGTTAGCCTCTAGTTTTACTCATGGCTAAAATTTATTACAGCAGAAGGATGCCAAACAAAATAAGCAGAGGGAAAAGGTGCATAAGTCAAAGACCAGAGGAAACCAGATTTAAGCTTTTAAAGAGTCCTTTCCCAGTAGGGTCACACAGGACACAATTCCTTCAGCAATGAGTTATGACAACATATGTGAAATGCTGTCTACCAAGTAAGCTTATTAGAGGCCTCATGTCCAGAGTTTTCACTGGGAGCTGGTAACGTAGGGACCGTCTGCCTAGGACATACCAAAATTCCAGACCCCAGAAGGAAACCAGGCCTCCAGCATAAACCATATTGTTTGCCGAAACAATTTAGGCACAGTAAACTATCTTATCAGTTAGGGCATGTTGGGAATCCTCTTGAAATCCTGATTTCCCATGTCAGCAAAGAGCTAACCTTGCAAGCAGCCTTTTTTAGGGATAAAAGTCTCAGGACTGCAATGTTAACTTTTTTCTGAACAGGTTCCTTGCCCATTGAGATCTAGATAAATTACCTTGAACCTCTTCTCAAACCCATTCTCCGTAGAAGATTAAGTAAACCACTCTTATGAGGAATAGTTGAATCTTTCCAAAACCTAAGTTCCCAGATGTCAACCAATGGATAATCTCTCTAAGCAGACCTTTCTAAGAATAGCAGTCTCAGGCCCTGTTATGTTAACTCTTTCCTGCAAAGTATTCGTGTGAACATGCATGGGACAATGAGAAACTAGAGACCAGCAGGAATTATTATGGCAATGATAGTATTAGTAGCATATTTTTTGTGGCTATAAAGGGGTAACTCAATGTGGTAGATCCAGCTTGTCCATCCCATGGTCTGCAGGTCGCATGTGGCCCGGACAGCTTTGAATGCAGCCTAACACAAATTCATAAATTTTCTTAAAACATTATGAGATTTTTGTGTATATGTGAGTGTGTATGTGTGTGTGTGTGTGTGTGTGTGTGTTTTAGCTCACCAGCTATCATTAGTGCTGGTGTATTTTATGTGTGGCCAAGACAATTCTTCTTCCAATGTGGCAAGGGATGCAAAAGATTGGACACCCCCGTTTAGATGATCATCCTTTTGAAACTAAAGGGTCATGCAAAGTGACAGGTAGGTCAGTTGGTCAATCTGTCTATCTATTTTAGATACAGAGTCTCACTCTATCTTTCTATCTATCTATTTTACTTTTTTAATTTTTAATTTATTTTTGAGACAGAGTCTCACTTTGTCACCCAGGCTGGAATGCAGTGGCATTATCTTGGCTCACTGCAAGTAAGCTTAATGTAAATATATTGTAATGTTCTTACATTAGACTTAACATAGTCTAATACTATTTGAAAGTATACTGTGAGACAGTAAAGATGTACATTATAATATTATAAAGTCTAGATCAACCACTTATAAAAGCAACAAAAAAATACAGCTAATGAAGAAGATAAATGAAATATGAAAATGCACACACACACACTCACATCCCTACCTCTCAATCAATCTTATACCAAGCACAAAAAGAAGAAAAAGAAACAGAAAATATAAGACAAATGGAAAAACACTATCAAAATGAGAGGCTTAAACCCAACCATGTGAATAACCGCTTTAAACCTAAATGGTCAAATACCCTGATTAAAAAGCAGAAATTGTTATATTGGTAATAAGACAAGACTCCAACCTGGGCAACAAATTGAGACCTCATCTGTACAAAAAATACAAAAAATTAGCTGGGTGGCAGGGTAGGGGTGCCATGGGCTTGCAGTCCCAGGTACTTGGGAGGCTAAGGTGGGAGGACACTTGAGCCCTGGGAGGTCGAGGCTGCAGTGAGCCATGATCACGTCATTGCACTCCAGCCTGGATGACAGAGCAAGACCCTTCCTCAAAAAAGACAAGACTGAGTCGCATACTGTCTAGAAAAACGCTCTTTAAAAAATAAGCTGAGCATGGTGGCTACACCTATAATCCCAGCACTTTGGAAGACTGAGGCTGGAGGATTACTTGAGCCCAGGAGTTGACACCAGCCTGGGCAACACAGGAAGACCCCATCTCTTTTTATTAAAAATTAATAAAATATATTTTTTAATTAAGAAGACAGACCAGAAAATACAAGCAAAATCCACAATGCATTAAGGAAAAAATTATTTTCACACTTGTTAAAATGGTAAGAAAGACTTTATTCAAGAAGGATCATGACTACTACAATAAGGGAGAACAACTGTTCTCAACTCTGACTACAGTAAAGACAGAGAGATTTATAGTCCACAACCAGAGCTGGGGGTGGGGGTCAGTGGATAGAAAATTACTAAGAGGAGACATTAAAGAGCACGAAGTTTCTTGCAAAACTGGCCTAGTAAGATGCATGCTAAAGGAAGGCCAAAGACTCATACATCGAAGGTCAGGGGGTGAGGAACTTTATCAGATATCAAGGGTGATAACATATCAAAGGAAGGAGAGATGAGCTAGCAGGATACCTTGTTAAGACTGGGTTAGGCAGGCCAAGGACAGGGTCCAAGGTCAAGGCCAAATTGAAAACAGGACTCAGAGAAGCATGTCTATAGTTTGGTCAAAAAGAATCTCTGTCGGGCCGGGTGCCAGTGGCTCACACCTGTAATCCCAGCACTTTGGGAAGCTGAGGCGGGCGGATCATAAGGTCAAGAGATGGAGACCATCCTGGTCAACATCGTGAAACCCTGTCTCTACTAAAAATACAAAAATCAGCTAGGCGTGATGGCACACGCCTGTAGTCCCAGCTACTCGGGAGGCTGAGGCAGAATTGCTTGAACCTGGGAGGCAGAGGTTGCAGGGAGATCGTGCCACCGTACTCCAGCCTGGATGACAGTGCGAGACTCTGTCTCAAAAAAAAAAAATAATATATATATATATATATATATATATTTTATGTTTGTCAAATGAGATACTAGTTTATAGCCACTGAAATAATCACAAGTATTGGTAAGGATGTAAAAAAACTGGAACCCTTTTACACTACTGGTGAGATGTAAAATGGTGGCACTTTGGAAAAACTTTCTGCTGGTTCTTCAAACGATTAAACATAGAGTTATCATATGATCCAGCAATTCCACTCCTACACATCCAAGAGAGCTGAAAACATATGTCCACAACAAAACCAAACTGATGAATGGATAAACAATGTGTGCTATATCCATATATGGATGAATGGAATAGTATTCGCCCATAAAAAGGAATGAAGTATTGATAAATGCTATAACATGGAAGAGCCCTTGACATTTTGATTACAAAAAAAATGGATAAGCCTTAACATAAATCTAAGTATAAGAAGCCAGTCACAAAAGACCACATATCATATGATTCCCTTTATATGGAATGTCCAGAATAAGCAAATCCATAGAAACAGAAGAGAGACTGCCTAGGGCTGGGGAAGGCAAGATTGTTGAGAAATGGGGAATGACTGCTAATAAGTATGAGATTTCTTTTAAGGTGACAAAAATATTCTAAAATTATGATGACAGCTACACAACTCATTGAATATACAGATGCTCTTTGATTTGCAATGGAGTTACATCCTGATAAACCCATTTTATGTTGAAAATATCTTAAGTCAAAAATGCATTCAATACATCTAACCTACGGAACATCATAGCTTAGTCTAGCCTACCTTAAACGTGTTCAGAACACTTACATTATCCTATACTGGGGCAAATAATCTAACACAAAGCCTATTTTATAATGAATAATTTATTGAATATTATACTGAAAGTGAAAAACAGATTGTATGAATACTCAAAGTAGTTTCTACTGTACTACATGCATACTGCTTTTGCACCATTGTAAAGCTGAAAAATCATAAGTTGAACCATCCTAAGTTGGGTGCCATCTGTACTAAAAAACATTGAATTGCATGCCTTAGATAGAAGAATTATATAGTAGGCGAATTACATCTCCATAACACTGTAATTTAAAGAAAAACATACCATGCAAATCTTCTATCAAAAGAAAACTAATGGCCGGGCGCGGTGGCTCAAGCCTGTAATCCCAGCACTTTGGGAGGCCGAGGCGGGCGGATCACGAGGTCAGGAGATCGAGACCATCCTGGCTAACATGGTGAAACCCCGTCTCTACTAAAAATACAAAAAACTAGCCGGGCGTGGTGGCGGGCGCCTGTAGTCCCAGCTACTCGGAGGCTGAGGCAGGAGAATGGCCTGAACCTGGGAGGCGGAGCTTGCAGTGAGCCGAGATCGCGCCACTGCACTCCAGCCTGGGTGACACAGCGCGAGACTCCGTCTCAAAAAAAAAAAAAAAAAAAAAAAAAAAAAAAA